>NW_012113919.1:8706719-8744116 GCF_000951035.1 Colobus angolensis palliatus | reverse complement strand
ATGAATCGAGATTGCACCACTGCACTCCAGCCAGGGGGGTGGATCACTTGAGGTCAGGAGTTCAAGACCAGCCTGGCCGACTGGGGAAACCCCATCTCTACTAAAAATACAAAAATTAGCTAGTTGTAGTGGTGTGCACTTGTAATCCCAGCTACTCGGGAGGTTGAGGTAGGAGAATCACTTGAACTTGGGAAGCAGAGGGTGCAATGAATCGAGATTGCACCACTGCACTCCAGCCAGGGCCGTGGAGCAAGACTATCTCAAAGAAAAAGAATAATAATAAATGAATAAAAAGTAAAATAAAATAAAAACATCTTTTGAAATTTGATGTCCCTCACAAATGTGTTAACAAATGTTTAAAGGCAAAACACTGTATTTGGCTTCATATGCTAAAATTTGAAGACAAGGAAACATTTTTGCCTAACTTTTTAAAGAAATATTAAAATATTTTTTTAAATATGTAAACAAGATTTAATGGAAAAATACTTTCTAATAACTCAGAAAAAAATTAGTCTTTCTTTAAAGACACTTTAAATACATTTTTCCACCATTGTTTTTTCTAGAAAACAGGCATAAAAGTGTCACCCAAAAGAGAGTACCATATTTAATTCCCTGCACAACAGGGTTCTTAAAAAACATATACAGATAGAAAAAAAATCAACTCATGCCTTTAGGATATCACATTTTAAAGAAGCAGCTTTATTTGACTTCTTAATGAATTTTAAAGTTTATGTCATCGATTCTTCTCCACAAAATGAGAGATCAGTACCTTTGAAGGACTGAGGAGATGCCAGCATTTTACTCTAATCTCAGAGCGCTAATGGTATCTTTTAAGCTCTTCAAACACACAAAATCTCAATTTGCTAAATTTTATGAGTAAAATTTAAAGGCAAATAAGAATAATTAGGCCAAACATTTTGTCCCTGTGTGCTATTTTTAAATACTCAAAATCATTCATAGTGACTGTCAGAATATGTGAAAACCCTGTCTTAGAAAGAAAAAGAGTGAATAAATTAACTGAAAATTTGTGATCAATCACATTTTTCCTTAAAACATGGTGTCAGTTTCCATAGCTACAGACACAATAACAGAAAAATCACCTTAAAAATTATTTAGGCAATATACATGTTTTATGTACTTAAAAAAAAAAAAATTTTACTCAAGTATATTGTTCCTGGATTGATTAATTCAATGATTTTATCATGTCATCAGAAGCTTTTCTTTCCCCTTTATAAGCCTCAATATTTTATCTTTGGTCACTCAGATGGCAATATTAAGAGCTGAATAAAGAAGATGTGCTTATATTATGCACATTTGCAAGAGAAATTATTTTTAGACACCTCTCAACTCCTGGAAGATTGTATTTTCCTTTTTTGCCTTGAAAAGTGTGTCTTGCTGTAACGTATTTCCATTTTTCAACCAATCACTGTCAAGAAAAGCAGATCATTAAAACTGGCTTAGTCTATTTAACTTTCACCCCCAAGCTGCCTGGACTCTCTGATAACTGTGAGCAAAAAAGAAAGGTGCTCAATGGAGTAATGCCTGCTGAGTAGACAAACAATGGCATCTGTCAATTAAAGAAATGTGTGAGTAATTTTTTGTGTGAATAAATTATTTAAATCATGTATATCTTCCTTGAAGAGAATTTATAACACATAGTTGCCTTTTAGAAAACTGTTTTATAGAACCCTCAATTATAATCCATGAACTATTTTGCTAACATCTTTGAGTATTTTCTTAACAGAAAAATACTTCATATTCATAAATGTAAAAACCCAAAATTGTAGCACTTATTATATGCCTAGACCTGTGTTAGTCAAGATTATAGAATCAACGGAGAGATGAAATAGGGTCAAGTTCAGTAGGAAACCTTGGTATGCTTGTAAAAACCGAAAACTGATTAAAAACATAAAATAACCATAAACCAATAAGTCATATGTATGGGAATAACTTGACCAGGAGTTGGATAACCTGACCTGCTCTGCCTTCAACAGAAAAATCATCTGAAAAGAAAATTACTGGAAAAATTCTAGGCATAGATGCAACAATTAACAAGTGCCTTCAAGATTAACTAAGAACTGTCTCTTGCTGAGAAGCAGTAGGAGCAAAAAACAAACAAATAAATTACTTTTTGTTTGGAAGCTATAGTAAAGGATCTTGAGAACAGAGGTATAAACAGAATAGCAGGCTGTTATATACTAATTAGCAAATAATTGGAGGTCAAGCATGGAGATATAGGTCAGAGTATAATTAATAATAAGTAAGAAAAATATTTGCAGGTTGAAATTTTCCCTAAAAGCTTATTTTTAATTTCTGGAAAATTTAGTAAGTGTAATTCATCTAGGTGCCACTTTAAGAACAGAATTCAAATATTTGATGAACTATGGAACTCAGACATGTTATGAAAATAGTTCTGATTTAAAGTAGAAAGATTGTCAAATAAATGTACACACACACTTTATATGCTTCTACATGTAAGTATTAAAAGCTAAAGCAAAGAAAAATTACATTAATCTTAATGCAACATTTCTATAATAGTATAGTTGAATCATAATTTAAATATGCAAAGTGAAAAAGAAAGAATTCTGTTTTTAAATTTGAAAATAAGATCATTTTACTTCTCTTTACGTAGAGTGATACAGTTTGAGATGTTATTTTCCAAAAAGAAACTGAGTTTACATTGGATCCTCCATGAATTCCTATCTATTATATTATTATTTTTTAACCAACCACTCTTACATATAGTTAACTTGTCGAAGACTTTGAACAGGGATTTTTATTAATATATTAGTTCATCTTAAGCATTAGCCTGTTTTAATGAACATCTTGTATTTTGTGAATTAACTAGCTTTTAAAATCAATTATACATATAGCATATATGTAGAATATTATGTACCAAGCATCTGTTGCAAGAAAAATCAAGGTATCCTCCAAGGATTGGAAAAAAGAAAGATTTTAGCTAGAGCATGGAAAATGAAGGAAGATTTTAGTAAAATTGAGATTAAGAACATAGATAGAAGCCAGTCCATGAAAGAACCTTGTGGGAGATGATAAGGCTTTGTCCTTTATCCTCAAAGATTTGGAAAACCTTTGGGGGATTTTAAGTTAAGCCAAGACATGATGATACTTTTGTTCTTAACACAAAGTTTGGATTCAGTCTGAAGAATGAATTGTGGACAAATTTAGAACTAGTTAAGACAAGAGGTTAATACAAGTCACTGGTCCAGGGATTATGCTAGCTTAGTTCAGAGTGGCTGGTGTACTGATGAAGAAAATATTAACCAGTTAAGATTTCTAGAGGAGGGAAATCCAAGAAGGCTGACTAGAAGCAGCCAGTGTATGCCTCTTGCTTGGAGAGGAACTGAAATAGCAAGTAGTTATTCACAAATTGGATAGATCATCTAAGAGAGAGTACTGGGACTCAACAGAGAAGGGAAGGGAAGCACTGAAACCTAAGGAGAGGGAACTAGGCAGCCTGCTTGGCAGCTGGGAGAAGCTGCTGGAGGCCAGGAAAGGGTGAGTGAGCGACCCGCAGTGCTCCACATTCCTGCACAGACTTCCACAATTCGAATCACAGGAAATTCCCTTAATCCTTATGGGCCTCAAGACAAACAGAGAACTGCCTACAGATTGTGCAGAGGTGTTTGTTGTTCGAGAGGGGACACTCATCCTGAGTCACCAGGCTTCCAAGCCCTGAGCAGTTGCGACACACAAGGGAGCTGAGCCCCCAAAGGACTGCCCAGGAGAAAGATTGGAGGCTGGGTACTTTCACGCATCTCGAAAACAAATCTCACTGCTGATAATGCTTTGGACTGTTATGGGACCCAGACATAGAGAAACTGTAAGCCTGTAGCTGCCTTCACACAGTTCTCCCACTAAGACATGCTCTGTCCTTCCAGGTGGTGGGCCCACGGCTGGCATCAATCTTAAAACACATCCCCCAAAGAACTTTCTGCCCTGAAGCTGATACTGCTGCTGCTGCAGGAGTGAGAGGAGAGGCCAGTAGCTTCCATATGCTCCGAGGACAAGTGCCACTGCCACTCCCATGGGTTGCTATGGGATGGAAATGCCAGCAAACCACCAGCTCCACAGCTGCCCCAATAAGCTACTCCCACTGAAAGCAGCCCTGCCATCCCTGGAGGCAGACCCCTAGTGCAGCTGCCACTGCCCCCACCTAAGCATTCTTCAGGAGGTCTGGGGAACACCCTGCCCCTATCACAATGACAGCCTGAATGCACCATAACAAGGGCACCTGAGGACAAGCCTGCCAGCCCAGTCCTGTTTCCCCAAGATTTGAGAATGCCATCCAGGGACCTGGACATCATGCAGCCCAGTCGACCCCTGTCGGCCCCAAGCCTTCCTCCCAGAGTCTGAGGTCAGGACAAAATAACCTGCTGATCCAACAGTTGGCACTTCCTGGCATGAGCCACCTGTGCAGAATGACCTGCCCAGTCCATTGCAGCCACCACTAGCACCAGCATGAACCACTTGAGTTCCAGTGGGTTGCCCCACAACTGCTAATGCTATCACCCACATCACACCATGGCCAAGGGGCCTGAGAAACCTCTCACATGCCCAGCTCACTGCTGCCACAACCAGCATCCAAGGAGGCCATCTGGAGGCCCAAGAATTGGTTCACCTAAACCTGTTAACACGAAGCCAGCATACACTGTTCTGGGGCTCAAGGAGAGGCATGTCAGAACACTGCTGCCACCACTGGTGCCAAAGACTGGCCTACCTGGCATTCTATTCCCCAGCAAAACTTCACCACAGTCTCCACTCATAAATGCTCCCTGAGCCACCAAGGAAATAACAGATACCACTGATGCTGTGTACAGCCAAAGAAATCATCTAGACACCACATTCCTGCATGTACCCAAAGTCAAAGTCAAAGTGCCCTACCCAACCAACAACATACACACATTTTCAGGAAAACGTCCCTCCCTATGAAGACAAATTCAAAAGGCTGGAAGAAGTAACCATTACAACAGATATGTAGATATCAATGTCAGGCCATAGGAAACATGAAAAAAAATCAAGGAAATATGACATCTCCTAAGGAACATTGTAATTCTCCAACAACAGATTCAAACAAAAAACGTTCATAAAATCTTGAATAAAGAATTTAAAATAGTAAACCAGATAAGCGTACAACAACAAACAAAGAAAACTACCGGCCCATATCTCTGATGAACACAGATGCAAAAATCCTTAGCAAAATACTAGCAAATTGAATCCAACAGCACATCAAAAAGATAATATGCCATGACAAAGTAGGAATTACACCAGGGATGCAAAAATAGTTCACAATATACAAATCAATAAATGTGATACCTCACACTAACAGGACAAAGGGCAAAAAGTGTATGATCACCTCAATAGATCCCGAATAAGAAACAAAAAAATTCAATATCCCTTCATGATAAAAACTCTCAACAAAATAGAAATAGAAGAAACATACCTCGAAATAGTAAAGACTGGACATGACAAACACACAGCTATCATTACGTTGAATGGGGAAAAGCTGAAAGTCTTTCTTTCAAGCTCTGGAACAAGAGAGTTGTCCACTTTTACCATTCCTATTCAAAATGTTCTGGAAATCCTAGCCAGAGCAATCAGGAAATAAAGTCATCCAAATTGGAAAACAGGGAGCTGAATTATTTCTTCTTGCTGGTGATATAATCTTATATCTAGAAAAACCTAAAAACTCTACCACAAAACTGCTAGTTTTGATAAAGAAATTTAGTAAAGTTGCAGTGTACAAAATCAACATAAAAAATCAGTAGCATTTCTATACTCCAATAATGAACTAGCTGGGAAAGCAATCAAGAAGACAATATCATTAACAATAGCTATAAAAAATTAAAATAGCTAGGAATAAATTTAACAAAGGAAGTGAAAGATTTCTATAAGGAAAACTACAAAACACTAATACAAAGAAAGGTGAAGAGAAAACAAACATGGAAAGACATGGCATATTCATGAATTGAAAAAATTATTATTGTTAAAATGATCATGCAGCTCAAAGCAATCTACAGATTCCATGCAATCCCTATCAAATTATCAACATCATTTTTCACAGAATTAAAAAACATCCTAAAATGGGTATAAAACTACAAAAGATGCCAAATAGGCAAAGCAATCCTGAGCAAAAAGTACAAAGCTATAGGCATCACACTACCTGATAAAATATATTATAAAGCTATAATAACCAAAACAGCTTAATATTGGTATAAAAATAGACATGTCGACTAATGGAACAGAATAAAGAGTCCAGAAATAGATCCAAATATTTACATCCAACTCATTTTTGATAAATATGCCAAGAACAATTCTGAGGACAGGAAATCCTCTTCAATAAATGGTATTGGGAATTAGTCATATGCAGAAAAATGAAAATGAACTTGTATCTCTCCCCATATATAAAATTCAACTCAATATGTATTAAAGACTTAAACATAAGACCTGAAACTATAAAATTATTGGAAAAAGAAATGTAAGCAAAACCTTTCAATACATCAGAGTAGGCAAAGATTTTATGACTAACACCTCAAAAGTCACAACTAACTGTAACACAAATAGACGAATGGAACTATGTGAAACCAAAACACTTCTGCACAGCAAAGGAGACAAACAGAATGAAGAGAAAACCTGTTAAAAGGGAGGATATATTTGCAAACTACTCATCTGACAAAGGATTAATATCCAGAATATGTGAAGAACTCAAACAATTCAGCAATAAAACAGACACAAATAATTCAAAAGGGGGCAAAGAGCATAAATAGGCATTTCTTAAAAGAAGACATAGAAATGGCTGATAAATATTTGGAAAAAGGTTCAACTGCATTAATAATCAGGGAAATGTAACATAAAACCAAAATGAGGTATCATCTTACCCCAGTAAGAATGGTTATTATTAAAAAGACAAAAATAAATAAATAAAACAGATGCTAACGAGGCTGGGGAGAAAAGAGAATTCACACACTGTTAGTGGGAATGTAAATTAGTATAGTCACTACGGAAAACAGTATGGAGATTTCTCAAAAAACTAAAAATAAAACTACTGTTTGATCCAGCAACCCACTACTGGGTTTTTATCCAAGGAAAATAAATCTGTATACCAAGGGGACACCTGCACTTGCATGTTTATTGTGGCATTATTCACCATCACAAAAATACAGAATCAAACTAAATGGATGAATGGATAAAGAAAATGTGGTGTATACACATAATAGAATACTATTCTGCCATAAAAAAGAATGAAATCATGTCATTCACAGCAGCATGGATGGAACCAGAGGTCATTATGCTAAGTGAGAAAAGCCAGGCACAGAAAGACAGACACCACATGTTGTCACTCACATGTGGAAGTCACAATCTCATGGAGATAGAGAATAGAAAGATAGATGCAAGACACTGTGAACGGTTTGTGTCTGGGAGGGAAGATAAAGAGAGATTGATTATTGGGTGCAAACATATAGTTAAATACAAAAATAAGCTCAATATTCCATAGCAGAGCAGAGTGACTGTATTTGTCAACAATGTAATGTATATTTCAAAGTAGCTAGAAGAGAGGACTTGAAATGTTTCTAACACATAGAAATGACACATTTTCACTGTGATGGATACCTTACATACCCTGACTTGATCATTACACATTCTATTGTAATTTTTTTGAGACAGGGTCTCACTCTGTCATCCAGGCTGGAGTGCAGTGGCTAATGCCTCAACCTCCTGGGCTCAAGCAGTCCTCCCACCTCAGCCTTATGAGTAGGTGCAACTACAAGCATGTGCCACCACGGTTGACTAATTTTTATTTTTTATTTTTTATTTTATTTTATTTTATTTTTTAGAGATGAGGTCTCATTACATTGTCCAGGCCAGTCTCAAAATTCTGGGCTCAAGTGATCCTGCCAGCTTAGCCTCCCAAAGTTCTGGGATTACAGATGTGAGCCACTGTGCCTAGCCGCATTCTATTATTGTAACAAATACATGTACCCCATAAGTATGTAAAATAGTTTCTATCAATAATAAATAAGTAAATGAATAAGTAAATAAATGCAAATAGTTCTGTTTAGGAGGTAAACAGAAATTCAAATTTGATTTGGCTGAATTATTAAAGACAGGATATTAGTTTATAAATTACCGCCAGAGGCATCATGGGACCTTACTGAAGGCAACAAGTAGATCTCAAGGTACAACTTCCTAAATTTTTCCTACTGCCTCTTTCCATGCTGAATCATAGATAGGTATACGGTGTGCTCCCGGAGTGAATATGTGGGTTTCCATTTGACTCATACAGCAACTCAATAATATCAATGACAGATTCTTCAGATTCTTTTAATCCTACAGTTCTTTCATCCACAATTGTATATGCAAAAGAAACTGGATTCTCTCATGTAGAAAAACTTACATATTAAAGTATATGTATTGGTTCAAGAAAATAGAATAGTCACTGATAGCAACAGAGTTTATAAAAGTTTGGTGGAGTCACTAGCTCAACAAGGTCACCAATGACACAGGTTCTCTGTACTCTGTCATGAACAGTGCCAGCTTTCCCCTAAAATGAGCCTTCCTGGTAGAATAGGATGGCTTCCAGCACAGTGAGGGCCAAGTGTGTCCTCCTTTGCATCCGGCTTGAGAGAGAGCGAGGCGACAACCATACACAAGTTGTCATGAGCCTGACTCTTATCGAACCCGTTGAACTAAGTGTTTCAAAACTGTAAAACGTATAGCAAAGATCTGCAACCCCCGTCTCTCTGACATTCCTTCCTGGGCATCTAGATTCCAATCGTTTATTCCTTTAAACATCTCACTTTCTATGCCATATTTCCAGTATAATTCTGTCAGTTTTTACTAACACTTACTAAAGAAACGTTTTATCCCTCATTTGACAAAGAACACATGTATCATATCTTTTTAAAGCTGGAGAGAAAAGGGCTGAATGGTACCATAACTCCTAACAACAAAAGCTCACTGATGCATCATTTAATTTAGTGGGCAAGGTAATGACAAAGGTGATTTAATGCTTTGAAAATTCATACTATATATATTGCTAATATACTAAAATGTAATAGAAATTTTGTGAAAGTTAATTTATAAAGGTAATATTATTTCACTCACTAATGGAGAAATATTGTTTTCAGGATATAACTGTTTTTAAGGTTAGGATAACTGATTATGATTAATAATGTGTTTTTTTTCTCTTACTATGTATAGTGCAATAACATTATTTCATTTTACATGTTAATATCTTCGGTCTTTGGTCCAGAACCCAAACATACCAGAATGGACTTATAATAGGTACAGGCAAATCCACTGTGTACAAATACAGAATCAGTTGCTATTCCAGAAGTTACTGAAATTCAAGACAAAATGTGTTAATGTATTAGAATGCAATAAACTGAAGGACTTTTTCCTCATTCTTAAAACTCGTATTTTTCTTCTGATAAATATAGATCACATATATTACTACAGCCTGCCAAAAACTATTTCATTGTAAATATTTATGCAGTATTTTTTGGTTTGGTTAATGATGAATGGCTTGAAATGCTACCATTAACTGAAGAAGCAGTGTCATAACTCAAGCATAGTGGACATATATAACAAAAGTAGTTGTGATAAGTAAAATCATGTAGTTTATAGAGTTGGATGAAATATAAACTTTTGGTTCAGATGAATATAAAAAAGTATGAATTAGGGTGTAAATCTCCAAATATGACCACTAATAAAACTTCTAAAAACTAAGAGGACTTCATTTCACCAGTGTTTATACTAGAATATTTATTGCATGCATTTTGGTATTTAATTCTACTGAGTTATGTCTCTTTATATGGGCCAATAATCTTTTCTAAATTTAAAAATAAAATCAATAGAAACATAATTTTGAAAGTTGTGTTATGCTTTTTGAGAGTTACACAACATTTGATACAAAATTACTTGTATTGGGTTTCTACTTCAAGCTAAGAAAATTATCTTTAGAAATTGCATTTATTTTCCTAGGTCATAAAATATAATGCCAAATATATGCCTATGGCTTGATAAATAATTTCTGCTTAAAGTAATTTGAAAATCTAGTGAAATACAATGCAGTGAATGTTGTATTCCATCCAATAGAGTCATCTATTGTTTCATAGGTTTGCCTGTTTTTAATATTATACTGGAACTAAAACAACTGCTTAACATTATAAAAGAAAATACTATATACTGTCTGAGAAACACAAATAGTTGTCCTGATACTAGCAAAAATAAGTCATGGAGGATTACAGAATTGTAGTAAGAAACTTAATACAGTCCTGGAAAAATATAAAAACTAATTTTCTGCATTTTAAGAAACAAAACTGCCAAGATGTTGCAAGATACAAATGGTGGGAAGAGATCATGCTCTAGAATGCATTGTTTTGTGGTAAAATTAAAGTTTAGTTACTCTGTGTACTGGGATGAAAGGAAGGTATGACATGGTCAGTAGATTGGGAATTAGCACGCTTGCTATTTATTTATATTAATACCTAGAAAACAAATGATAGTGTCCAAATTTTTCACCTCACAAGTACTTAAGTCCCTCTGGATCACCCAACTCATGTTCCAAGTTGTGTATTGGACAAGAAATAAACAGGTGGTTCACATGATTAAATGACTTATTAACTTGGGATAATATAAAATACTGATATCTGTGAAATAAGAGAAAGATTACTAAAGCCAATGTTAACCAACCTGTGCTTAAAGTGCCAGGTCTTCGATTTATCTCCTGTGCAATTCTAATTCTTCTTGTCCTAATTTATTTCCTTAATAATGAATTAAGAATAATAAAACCCTCCCAGAGATTACTGTTAGAGTCTACTGGCCAAATACGTTTGAAAGATAAATTGGGAAGCTTCATCGCAACTATTTATTTATTTATTTATTTATTTATTTATTTGAGATTGAGTCTCTTTCTGTTGCTTTGGCCAGAGTGCAAAGGTTTCATCAGTTCACTGCAGCCTCAAACTCCTGGGCTCAAGCAATCCTTCTGCCTCAGCCTCCTGAGTAGTTAGGATTACTGGCATGCTCCATCATGCTCAGCCAATTCTGTATTTTTATTGCTATAGAGACGAGGTCTCTCTATTTTACCCAGGCTGGTCTCAAACCTCCGGTTTCAAGCAATCCTCCTGCCTTGGTCTCCCAAAGTACTAGCTTACAGGCATGAACCATCATGCCTGGTCCACTCAAACATTAGAAATGTGAATTTAACTCTAATTTCAATGCTAAGGCAATACTGGAAGGTAGTTTAGGCATATTCTGAACAAAGAGAAAGGAGGGTAAACTCATACAGGGTCTGAGGTATAGAAGACTTTTGATTTAATAGACTTTGAAAGTGGCAAAATCTTTACTCCTTAAGCTACATTAAAAAAATTAATTAACCTCCACTGGGGACTTCTCAGGATATTTCATACTAATTATTTCTTCTGAAAGCCTTAACATAGGCAAATTTCTTTGCCCCTTTTAAATTATTTATTCTCAAAGTTTCTTTTATTATAACTCTCACTGAGAGAAATTCCCCAAAGAATGGAGTCAACACAAAATGCCTTTTTTAACATACGTGTAATATGATTTTATCTAACATAGAATTACATACTATTTTCAACATTGACTTGTTTTATGCTTATTATTTTATGCAATATGATATAACATAAATATAAAAAATATAAACTATGTACTTTCATAATAGAATTAATTATTTTGAGTAGGCATATATGTTTAAAGCTACATGCATTTTCTTAAAACTAACAATTACAACTACTAAGTCTACTGTGTCTATTTTTACAATATGTGAATAATGATGTAGCTGCACTGTGTTAGTCATCTCGTACCATTTTAGCAATTCCTGTCATTGTTCTGTGATTTTGAAAATGTTTTAATAAGAATGCACACATAACATAAAGTTCATTTTTATGTAAACAGGGTAATTAATATAAAAATCTCAAACTCTCTTTACTGTCAAGATCAATGTGCTTATAACTTATAAAAATCCTGGCTTACTGTCTTGAACAACTTAGAAAACATTAGGTAATTGGCTTTCAGCACAATAAATGTATTTATACAGCATGTAGATGAGATTCAAGAAATATTATACTATATAAGAAGTGCTGGAGAATATGACACTGAGTTGCCTATTTTTTTCTCTGTGATAATAAAGAAAACAAATTGTGACAATGTTTGAATAGAAAAAAAGCCAATTAACCTTAGTATAAGAGAATAAAAATTCATGTAGTTGATCACAATTGCAATCTATTCTATCTTTCTCTTGGGGAAACATGTTGTTTTTATATATGTTCATCAAAGTTTAATTGGAATAAAAGTGTACTTATTGACTCTCCTCCCTCATAATATTTGAAAATACTATGCACATCTCCAAATACAAAGCTGTAGTTAGTTAAAAATTATGCCTTTGCTCTGTAAACGTTTCACTTTCAAAATCTCAAAAGTGTCAATATTACTATATTTAGAAAAACTTTTAAAAATCATGTAAATAGGTAGTATTTGTTAATGAAAAAAATGTAAGTTTACTTTTCATTTTATTCTATTTTCAACCTTCAGGTTGATCATTTAATGGCCTTTTCCAAAAGGAAAATTTTGTTTTTCTGGGACATTTTATTTATTTATTTTTCTTTAGTGCTTTATTCCTATATGATTTCTCCATTTTCTATTATTGGGTCTCTTATTATTCAGATGGCAGGTGTCCTGAATAACTGTCCATTTATTTTCTTTATGAGTAAAGTTTGGTCAAAATCCTAACAACAACTCTTCCTGTGGAGACTATAATACTCTTTATCATAGTTCTTAGTTTTGGATGCGTGATGAATTTGGGGAACTCAGCTTTCAGTGTGTACGTTTTTACTTTATTCTCTTGCTTTTATTTTGAAAATCTATCCTTAAATACATCTGGTTTTCTCTGCTAACAGACACCAAAGGAACTTTTGAGAAAAAAAATGAAACTGCCATCTTCAGTTTACATTAGGGAGGGACATTCATATAAATATGAAAGCATGAAGTCAAGAGAAAAATGGGGAAATTTAATGGAAATATATATATTTATATATAGAGAGACTTTCCTTATAATATAATAGTATATGGCATAATATTCAATCTTATATAAGTTTTGAGAGTGAGTCCCTTTCTGTTGCTTTGGCCAGAGTTCAGGGGTTTCATCAGTTCACTGCAGTCTCAAACTCCTGGGTTCAAGTGATCCTTCTGCCTTGAATATTATAATATATAATATAAATATGATATAATATATAATACATGACATATACTATGAACATATGTACATATTTTTAATATATATTTTATATACTATAAAATACATATTTTATATAATACATAGATATAAAGTCTATATATAGAAATATATATTTCTATGTCTATATATATGTAGAGAAATATGTGTGTATATATGTATATACAGACTTTCCTTATAAGTCCACTGTCACTTCCCTACCAGAGGCACCCAGTGCCACCAGTCCCTGACAGTTACCGGGTCCTGTAGAGATGCACCCTAAGTGTTGCATCTGAGGCTTCCTAGCTTTCTTCCTGCCATTTCAAGACTTAGATTTCTCAGGGCCACTGGTTATGTAATACTTGGCGTATCTGCTTTTCATCTTCAAGATTTTATTAATGATGTCACCTCTACAAATTATTTGCTAGCTGGATTAATAACATTAATAAAACATTTTATTTGTTCCTTAGGATGCAGTGAGGGCTAGTATGTGCATATACAACCTGCCATCTTTAACCAGAAGCATCCCTTTATTTGTAAGTGTAGCAAAATCAGAATTTAGTACTAATTTTATATTTTTAAAAAGAAAAGGATTACTTCTAAGTGTTGAGATTGAATTGACCTTGAGCTAAATTAAATATTATTATTATTATTATTTTCGAGATGGAGTTTCACTCTTGTTACTCAGGCTGTAGTGCAATGGCGCGATCTCAGCTCACTGCAACATCTGCCTCCCGGGTTCAAGTGATTCTCCTGCCTCAGCCTCCCGAGTAGCTGGGATTTCTGGAGCACGCTGCCACGCCCAGCAATTTTTTTGTGTTTCTAGTAAAGAAGGGGTTTCACCATGTTGGCCAGGGTGGTCTCAAACTACCGACCTCAGGTGATCCACCCGCCTCAGCCTCTCAAAGTGCTGGGATTACAGGCGTGAGCCACCGCGCCCAGCCTCGTATTCAAATTTCCTAACTAAATCAAATTGCAAACAGTGTGCTGGCACTACCGAGAGGAAAATGAATAAGAGAGTTCCTGTTCTCAGAGGACCAGCATTATAATTGAGGAGATTTAATAACTACTATAAAGTGACTAGGATATTAGGAAGAATTAGGGAAATATTATTAGAAATGAGCACACACAAGTCCAATGGGCTATATAGACTAACATATACACACAGAAATCCAAAATGACTTAGAAAAGTGTCAATCAAGATGAATTTTGTGAATGTTTGTTCACTTATTATGGTTAATAAACACGGGGAAGGTCCTGTTGCAGATGTTATTTTTGAGAGAACATAAGCAAAGGCATTGGCAAGACAGCATGTGTGGGTTTCAGGTCACTGAGTAGGTTCCTTTGGTTGAAGTATAGAATACACTCGGAGAAAAGGAAAAACGTTGCTGGCAGAAATTCTCAGTTTGAGAGTTCCTTTCTTACTGGGCATTGCTGGTCTCATATATTTTGCTTAGACAATTAAACCTTCTAGGCCAAAATAATCTCCCAATTCATGTGTATATTTCTCTAACTGGCATAAATCAACCAAATAAAACATAAAATTCCAGTAGTTACTTTGGGGAACTTTTCACATGAACATGATTGTTCATCTAAGATACTAATTATAACCATACCAGAAATCATTCACATTTGGAGATCTCTTTCCCCCCTTTCACCCATGTCTCCCTCCCTTCTCTCGGAGGACTGTTTAATGTATACAATCCCCCTCTTTTGGTAACTTATTTCAGGAATGAATAACCAGTGGTGTTTTAATCATATAATTAGATGGAATTGCTGTGGGCCTGAGTTATTGTTATACTACATGTAATATCTCCGTTGTGGGTGTTAAATGGGTTTTCCTAGATTTAAGCTTCCTCTCAAACCTGGAATGTAAAGAAAATTAGACTTTTATGATATTTATTTCATATCTGCAGATCGCTCTTTCTCAATTATTTTATTATTTTTCTTGTTTTTCTCTTCTAAGGAAACTTTGTTCTGTTACTATATGCACACTGTAGTGTATCTATCTAGTCTAGATAAATATTTTAAAAATGTCCAAAAGAAAAGAAAATGTCCTTTTTATTCATTACCAAAACTAATTCAGAAAAAAGCTTCACAGTTGCTTGGCAATAGCCTATGTTCCTCAATAACAATAGCTAGACTCAGAGATCTTGGCATGAATTCACAAGTTTTTAAGGCATTTTATGTATTAGTATAGATGTTTATGTATGTTAAAATGAGTTCATGCAATGGTCTTGATTAATATGCAACTTTTTGAACAAATTAGAATGACTAAATTTTAACTTAAAAACAACTTTTTTCTTAGCACAGTAAAAATAATAGTGCAATCTTTCAGCTAGTACAAGCCTTGGGTCCGATTTCTAATGATTTTAATGTTTTAAATTCCCTACATTTGTCCTATATACATTCCCTTCATTTGTTCTATAGGGTCCATGTGCTGTCATTGTTTCTACAAATTGTTTAGGATTTGTTACAAAATAAAAAATATGTTAAATTAAATAAAATTGTAATCATGAATGACTTGTATTAATGAATGTCTTTTAGTAGAGTGAAATCTTACGAATCCTTGTAATGCTGCAAATCATAAACATTAAATATACTGGGTAAAGTGGTTATCTTAACATCTTCAGTCAAATTTACTACCTTTAACTTATATTAAACTGTGATTCTTTAGAGACTTGGATCATTTCCCAGTAAGAAAAATATATAGATATTGGCTACCAAATATGATTTTAAATGCCCTTCTTTTTTTTATTTCTACATACATTTTGGTTAAAGCTTAATATACTGTGCAGATACAGATCTTTCTAAATAGTTATGCATGCGATTTTTCTTTATTTTACCACCTTTGACCAAGATGGATTCAATGTTCTCCCAAACTTGATTAATAAGAGAGGCTGCTTTCTAACTCCTGATTTCTGACCTCTCTTTTCTTAAAGCATGTATCTTTCAGAAAACTTCCTAGAAAACTTCCAATTGTATAATCTTTCTCTGCTCTTCTGACATGTAAATATTTTCACAGCCTCAATATTTGACAATCCACACACGTTTTTCTCAACGATGAGGAGTCACCCCTTTGAAATGTAATCATTAAGAGAAATGGGGCCCTTATCTTTCTGCCTCCATAAGACAGTAGGACCCTAACATCCATAGCACCAGTTAACAAACCCAGATGGCCTGTATTAGTCTGTTCTTGCACTGCTGTAAAGCACTACCTGAGACTGGGTAATTTATAAATAAAAGATGTTTAATTGACTCATAATTCCACAGGTTGTACAAGAAGCATGGCCGGGGAGGCCTCAGGAAACTTTCAGTCATGGCGGAAGAGGAAACAGGCACTTCTTACACGGCCAGAGCAGGAGAAAGGGAGAGAAGGTGGAATGGCTACACACTTTTTCCTAATTTTTTTTTTGAGACGGAGTTTCACTCTTGTTGCCCAGGCTGCATTAGCAATGGCACAATCTTGGCTCACGGCAACCTCCACCTCACAGTTTCAAACAATTCTCCTGCCTCAGCCTCCTGAGTAGCTGGGATTACAGGCATGCAGCACCATGCTTGGCTAATTTTGTATATTTAGTAGAGATGAGGTTTCACCATGTTGGTGAGACTGGTCTCGAACTCCCGACCTCAGTTCTCAAAAAGTGCTAGGATTACAGGCATGAGCCACTGTGCCCGGCCAGCTACACACTTTTAAACAACCAGATCTTGTGAGACCTCACTATGGCAAGAACAGCAAGGGGTAAATCTAACCTCACGATCCAGTTATCTCCCACGAGGCCTCGCCTCCACATTGGGGATTACAATTCGACATGATATTTGGTCAGAGACACAAATTCAAGCCATTTCATTGCCTAACAACATTACCCAAATTCTCCCCTAACTTCCTTCAGCACTTTTCTACTAAGCCATTCTGGTGCTTAAAACCTCTCTCATATTTTGTTTTAGTGCAGTTCATTCCAGTCAAACTCATTATTGCAATAGTCTTGAATAAAGTCTTTCTTTCCTGTTTCATTCCATCTAGAACAAGTTTACAGTGACATTTTCTAAAAAATGATATAAAATATATGCCCAAGAAAAGAAAATCTATTATTCTTCGTTTCCAACTCTAGAGTTCTTTTATTATCAGGGAAAAATAATTATTACTTAAATGTGATAATTCATATGTAGTTTTACAGAGTAACTGAAATACGCATGAAAGATGAATATTTTGTCTATTGTTCATTAAGATGAAAAACCAATAATTTAATGCATTTATTGTGTTGTTTAATATGATGATAGGTTATATTTTAAGGCTAAAAATAGAAGTCTTAATTGAATATTAAGGCTAACTTAAAAGTTTATTAATAAATAAAATTTTAAAACGCAAATTTGAGGGCATACTATAATTTAAAAAAAATTGAGAAATGTTATTTACTTAAAATTTGAGCTTCTTTTCTATAAACTGAGAAAGTTATCCTGTGCCTAGAAACTAGAGGATACTTTTTATTACCAAAATGTTTATAAACTCTTTGAACTTCTAAAATAGCTAAGTTATTTTGAGCAAAAATGCCTTTAAAAAGTTACATTTCTAAATATTGTAATGTGTTATTCATTTTTAAAAAATATATTATCTGTAACTGTATCTGCACTTTAGTTGTTACAGTTTGTTGCCTCTGAAACCCTTTCTTGATTTTGTGTTACTAAAATTTACTGCTGGTGTCTTTTAGACCAAACCTATCCCTATCTACCTTTGTTAGAGTGGCTTTGACTGAAAACAGGTCACCAAGGTTCCCTAATGACTGGTATTGACTTTGTAGCACAAAAGCCTATTGGCTGCTGTCTACATATAGAATATGTAGAATATCGAATATTGAATATGTAGCACAGAAGTCAGTTATCTCAGCAAAGTGGTACCTGCCTCTGAATAGCATTGGATTTAAGCAGGAATTTATTTCGGCCCATAGTTCTCATGAGGGAGAATGACAGATGGGGGTGGGAGAACTTGAGAGCTCTTTAGATATTGCAATGTTTCAAAGACCAAAAACAGCCTCTGTTTGAGTTCACATGCTTGAACCACTAAAGGGAAATTTTTAAATGCCTCTATCTGCTCCCAAAGCTTTTTTCTTTTATGTTTTATAATAGGCATGAAAACAAGCGGACTGCATCATGTTACATAGTTCAGGGAATATATGAACTAGAGATTGTCACTAAGACTACCAGGCTCATCACAAGAGAAGTTTATGGAATTAGACAAGCAGTGTTTCAAACAGAGCTGTTGTAGAAATAACACTGTCCACTGGAGGTAGAGTATATGATGCCTAAGAAGACTGTTGTATTTACATTCTGTAGACTTGTCTGTTCCATTAAATATTTCTAAGAAAACAAAAACATCGTGAAACTAGGCAATTTGCTTAATACTTCCTAATCTTCTTTTGTGGGTTATTTGGATTGGTGGATGGGATATAGGATATGTTCTTAAACTCTCTTGGCTTCTGTCTTACAGATGAACTACACTACAGCATTAGAATAGACACAATAGAAAAGTCCTCTTTCACATATAAAGCAATTATAGGTAATGGGGGCAGAAAATTAAATTCAATTAATGTGTAATAATATATGAAAGAAAAAAGCATGTTGCTTTAAGAAGGGACAAATAGAGGTCATATGAAAATTTATTTGAGGATAAAAATAATTAAAAGCCAACAACCTAACACAGTTGCCTGAGATCATAAAGATTAAGAAAACATATTTCATATTAAGACCTAACAAGGACATTAACTAAGATCACAAAATTCAAGGCATGAATAAAAGACATTTTAATGTCTTCATTCATTATTTTTTATATCAACCCTTTTTTAATAGATTCCAAATTGAAGCATCTCAACAAAATACAATTTTATGTCATATTATGTACATCAGTCTTATTTACAAAATACACTTAATTCTAAAATTCTTAAAATCACAGCAGCTTTAATTCTATACTGTATATCATCACATAAATGTGAAATGCTTTGGGAAAGGAATCTAAATGTTAACGTAAATGCCTTAAATATAACTCTTCTGATAACTCTTAAATGCAATTTGATCAATATTTGGGATTATGGAAGGAATGCTGAATTGCTATGAAAATCAATAGCTGAAAGTCTTATATTTAGTTTTTGTAATGCTTCCAAGAACAGGAAACAATACAAGCAAAGTGCCACAGCTGGAGTTTAAACAAATGTCCATCCTTTAAAGTTTTTCAAAGCATTTTAAACATCTTTTCTTATGGTTCTTGACAGCCGAGGGCAAACAAGGTTCTTTGTCAATTTATGACTAAGCCAATACCTATAAAGATCCTCTGAGATTACTGTAAGCTCTAACTAATGTCCATTTCCTTTATGCTACATTTGGGTATTCAAGAGTGATGTCTTCCTAGGTGGCTATCAGTCTCCCAGGCTCATTTACCTGAATACATAAAATGAAAAGTGATGAGCTTTTGGGGTGGACTTATTTTTGGCACATTAAAAGCTAATTTATTATAGATTAATATGACCTTAACAATACCACCTTTTCTTCATTTCATTTTACTTTTCAAGTAAGAATAAAAAGACCTTATGGGATAAGGACAAGCTGACTTAAACAGATTATGGATTGTCAAGTTTCATATGTGTGTGTATTTTTATATATATGTGTGTGTGTGTATATATATACACACATATATACACACACACACACACACACATACATGTAATCCCTAAGAAGTTGAAATCCATGAATGATATGGATTCTAGAACATACTAAAGATCTAACTTTGGCTTGAAGAGTAAGAAGTCTTTATTATTTTACTTAGGTAAAACAATACAATATTTCTTTTTCACACAAAAGTGAGTTTTGCTTAAAATATCAATCCAAAAATATAAATGTGCTCTGATGAGCAAATAAAATTCAGGTGAGGAGAATATAGACATAAATGTTATTTCTTAATAAAAAGACAATTGATTTTTAAAAATTACATAAAGCCGTGTTTTATAAGATTTGATAAAAATGTAGTCAGAATACACACACACACACAAACACACACATTAGGTACTGGCATAGATTCACAGATATTCTTGCATCCTTGAAGACATACATCATCGAGGTATTTTCTACATGTACCTGAAAAGATGCTGACCTAGAAGCCATTGAAAACCTATCAAAAACTCTTACTCCTGGAGGATGCGCTTATTATAAGAGTAGGCTCAGGATTCATTTGCCAAGAACCTCAACCTTAAAATTTTGAACTTGCAATAATAGACTTAACCAAATTAAAGTCTGTATGAGCTGACACGTTTTGTTTAAATAACAAGTAACTATAAAACTATGTCTACAATAGTAATGTAATGTAATTCAAATGATCATAATTTTTGCTTGAAAATATACTAAAATCTTTTAAGCTTCTTTCATATAAATTTTAAAGGTTTGAAGTAAAATTAGTTTATATCTATACATATATACATATAATTATTATTTTTTATAAGCATCTCACTTCCAAAGTAAATCTTTGTACATGTAATATTACCTTTCAATTTCCAAAAGCCTTGATTAGATGGATGGATAGATATATAGATAGATAGATAGATACATACATAGATTTAAATATATATATAAAACTGGTTTAACAAAATGGCATCTCTAGGTTTAGGGAAGCAGCTGGTTTGACAGTTGCTGTATTAATAGTGGGAAAGACAAAATTGTGGTCAAGAACACAAAAGCAAACCTAACTTGCATGAAAAACATCACATGAGACTCTACATAAATCATTGTAGCACAGTACTTTTTAATCCATAGTCTTAAATGTAAGTATGTCTAACACCTGTGGGAACGTAAAAATAGCATCTTTAATAGTTTGACCTTAAAATCCTTGCTCAAATGTTAATGTGAAAAACAAAATCTCTCTAGTTACTGAAGAGACAGACTGGCATTAGACCTGGTTTGGTTGGGATAATGCTACATTTTGTGATAGAGCGAGCTATAGAGCGTTGCAGTGTTGGGATTAGAGTCGTGTTCTTCTATGGTAGCACCAGGAACAGAGTGATGTCACTCAGCAGAGGATGTTGCTCTACAGTGGTGCTGGGAACAGAGCACTGTGTCTTTCTGTGTGACAGAGTTATGAAACACAGAGTGTTGTAGATGAGAAGAACTTGTGTTGCCAGGGAGGTTTTCCAAATAAGGTGACAATCCACGTGAGATCTGAATGGACAAACAAGGAACTCTGGGAAAGGCATTCCAAAAAGTGGAAAGTTATTGCTCAAAACTCAAAGGGAATATAAAATATAAAAGATATTAAATAACTCCAAGGAAGTTATTATCATCTGTTAGTAATGCATTCATTCAACAAATATGTATTGAATGCCAGACATGGCTTTTAAAAAACATCAAAATTTGGGTTTACTAGTTTTTTTGAATGTTGAGGCCATGTGCAACTACTTGCCTGACCATTACTTTTCCTTTTGCCCCACATAAATCAGAGGAGAATTTCTTTTTTTTGCTTATTCATTTTTTTGTGCCAATACATTAAGTATTTTATAAATATATCTGAAAATAGTAAATATATTACATAAAATACATTATCAATGGAATTAGTGCCCTGCCCAAGCAATTATTTTTATTTATGACTGATAAATTTTTTTTAAAGATTCATTTATCTTATCAATATCATAGTCAATATAAATCAATCAAATAAAACCAATAATATAAGGAAACCTAAGACAGCAGAAATCTCCATATTTTATAGATTTTAAAACTGAGAACAAAATTACTTTTCATTAATAATCAAGCACTTTTTTAAAAATAAAAATAGCATGGCCACTAAAACTTAAAGAAGTTAAATCAGAGAACTTGAGATTTAAGCAAGAGGAAACAATGAAAGGCACCAAAGAGGTAAGGGATGGAAAAGCTTGGGAAGAGTGTCAGATGAGAAAACTTGTTCTTCACTTCTCCTGTGTTCATACAGAGGGATGTTTATTCCGGTAACACTTCAGGCTTCCTGTCCTACCCCTTTCTTTGGTATGACCCAGGGGAGTAAGAGAGACTCACTAAATAATGATGTGGGGAGAAACCTGGACATGAATGACTAAGGCTCCTCCGACTTCTCTTCTAATCAGCCTGTCTGAAAGACAGTGCCTTCTGATCTGTTGAGAAGTTTGAAGATGTGTTGGTTAATTTTACTCTAGTGTGACTGTAAGGAAATCACATATTACACTTGCATCCCATCCACAAATAATTCATTAATAATAATCCTAATGAATTATTTCATCAGTCATTAAAAAAACTTACACTTGACCCCTACCTGTTCGTTCCCTACTTTTGTTTCTCAACTGCTTCTGTACCATTAGTAGTTTTGTGACTTTGGGCAAAACACAAATACTGTCCCTGCCTCAATGCATTCATCTGTAAAATGAAGATAATTTTTTGAGGGTTAAATTAATATTATTAACATTCATCAGTGCTTAGCCGTATTTGGCACATAGTAAGCACTATGTAAATGTAGTTAAATAAACATTATTTAGTTGTTCCTTTACAACTCCAACAGTGAGGCCAGAGAGGTATCCATGCTTCATCTCATTCAAGTCTTTATTGACCAAAGAAAGAAATGTGAAAATTGTTCAAAGCACAGCAGAATGCAGTGTGTATCCTGGATTGTAGGGAAGTACAAAGAAGAGTTACGTTGGCTGTTGCAGCAGTCTACACAAGATGTGATGCTGACATGACCTAGAACAACAATTTTATAAAGATAGATAGAGTATAGTGGAGAGATGGTTTGGGAAAACCTTTCTCACACTGTACTATAGTTCACAACACTTATTACAAACTTCTCAACCACTGCTCATCATTAGGAAGAGATTTTTCACTGTAGTCAGGCTACTCTCTCGGTCACCTCCAGGCAGCCTATTTTTTTTCTCACATAGATACCTCTTATATGTAGCAGATTGAATGATGTTCCACAACAATATCTCTCTATGTCCTAATTAATGGAAACTGGGAATGTTACCTCTTAGTGAAAAGGTCTTCACAGAATTAACAAAGTTAAAATCTTAAAATAAGGAGATCATCCTGGATGATCTGAGTGAGTCCAAAACCCAATGACATGTCCTTCTAAGACAAAGGTAGAGGGGAATTTGAGACAGACAGAATAAGAGAATACACAAAGGAGAAAAGGTGACAATTTTACCAAAAAAGGAAACGTTAGAGTGAAGTGGCCATAAGCCAAGGAAGTCAGGAACACTAATGACTACCAGCAACTTTATAAGGCAAGTTACAGAATCTCGACTAGGTCACTTAAGGAAATAAGGCCTTGAGACACTTTGATTAAAGACTTCTGGCTTCTAAAATTATGAGAGAATATATTTATTAACCACCCATTTGTATGGGCAGTCACAGGAAGCTAACGCAGATATTGGCATCTGGAAGTCAGGTTCTGCTACAACAAATACCAAAAAATAGGAATCTGGTTTCTAAATTTGGTAACAGTTAAAGACTGGAAGAATTTGGAGAAGCACAACAGAAAATTCCTCAATTGTCTTGAAAAGACTGTTGGTAGAAATATGAATGTCAGGTTAATTCTGATGTGCACTTAGATGGAATTGAGAAACATGGTAGAGAAAGTCTCTAATGCCTTAGAGAATAAATAAATTTCATAAATTGAATATTGGTATGAATATGAATGTTAAATGCATGACGGAGAGGACTCAGAAGTATATATTTTTGGAAGCTGAGGGAAAGGTAATCCTTGTTATATAGTGGTCGGAAACTTGGCTGAATCGTGTTTCGCTCTTCACTGAGACGTAGAACTTTTAAGTGATGACTTTAGCTGAGGAGGTTTCCAAACAAAATGTTAAGAGCGCAGCCTGTATTTTCTTTACTGCTTATTGAAAACTGTGAGAGGAAAAAATAAATAAATTGAAGAAGTAACTATTAAGCAAAAAGCAACCAGCATTTGATGACTGAAGAGGTTCTAAGCCTGTACAAATTGTAAAGAATACTACAATTAGAAAATTCACTGTTGGAAACGTGTGCTGTTAAGAGAAGTCCAAAGATGTTACTGGACAACTTTCTCCCAAAGGTTTACAAATTAAGAATTTACTTTTAAATCTCATTATAAGCTGAGAATAGAAATGGTATTACCCAGAGGAAAAAAAAAAATCTGTGGATGACTCTTGTCTAATGATATGAATCACTGTGATTCACACAGGAGAACCACTAGGTTTTTGAGACTGTTAGAGCAGTTTTTGAGACTGCTAGCTTGGATCGAAAGGAACATGAGATGATAATATGACAGAAAACTGCAGGATTTTCAAAATTCTAAGAAACAGAAATATAGAGCTACTCAGCTACTAATGTGTGTGAACCTTCAAGGAAAAGGAAGAATTACTCAAAGGCAGAGGCTGGCAGAGCAATGGGTTTAGAAACTAAAGTACATGAAATCTCATGCCCACAGCAGTGAGCCCCAGGCCAAGAGAAAGGAGCTGTGAGTTACAAAATATTAATTACTCTGAGACCCTGAAACCTAATGGAATTCGTCTTGTTAGATTTCAAACTTGCTTGGGACTGGCGACCTTTTCATTGTTTACAATTTCTGCCTTTTGGAATGGGGCTATCTATCTTACGCCAGACCGATCATTATATTTTTAAAGCAGGTAACTTGTTTTCTGGTTTCACAGGTTCATAAATGGAGAGAAATTTTGCCTCAAGATCAATCATATGCAGAGTCTCACACACATCTAAGTTAAATTATCAGATTTTGACTTCTGAGTTGATGATATATACAGGAGATTACAAATTTAGAGTTTGTGCTATAATGGATTTAGACTTCTGAGTATGCTGGGATAGGCTGGCTATTGTTGCATATAGATTCACATAAATTTTCAAGGGCTGGGGTTAGACTGTGGTAGGACTGGAAGGTGACTATCATAAAGATAATTTCACATTCTAAACCCCAGAACCTGTAAATGCTAACTTATCTGGGAAAAAAATCTCTACAGATATAATTAAATTAAGGCTTTTCAGATTAAGATACAAGCCTGGATTATCTGGGCGGGATCTAAATCCGATGGCAAATGTCATTATATGGGAAAGGTAGAGGAATCTTTGAGTCAAACAGAAGAGGAGAAGACATATGGAAGAGGAGGATGCAGTATGACCGTGGAGGCAGAGACTGGAGTGATGTAATCATAATCCAAGGAAGTCAAGGGTTGTCAATGACCACCAGACGCTACAATAGGCAACAGAAGTATTTTCCCCTTCAGTGTCTGGAGGCAGTGAGGCCCTGTTAACACACTGATTTTGGACTTCTGCCTTTTTTAGTTTTTAGCGAATAAATTAATTTTGTGTTAAACTGCCAAGTTTTTAATAATGTCTTTGGGCAGCCACAGAAAACTCATAACCTTTAATATAATCCTCTCACATTTAGCCTGATATTAGGTTCTGTTTCTCTAAGTGCCTGACATAATACATCTGAGAAAGAAGATTTTTTTACAAACTTTTTATACATAGCTTGGAATTATTTATTTTTTCTTTTGGACATATTAAATATAAGGTATCTCTAATATATCTAAGCAGAAATGCCATGTAGGCAGTTTGATATTTGGGTCTGAAGACTAGTGGAAATGCTAGTCCTGGAGAAATAAATGTAGGGAACATTGCCATGTAGATGATATTTAGTGATATGGAGCTGTATGAAGTATCCTGTTAAAAAATGTTGTAAATAAAGAAGAGATGGTTAAGGCCTGCCCTGGGGGACTTTAAGTCAGTGAAGAGAACATTAAGTCAGTGAAGAGAACATTAAGTCAGTGAAGAAGAATAAGAAGAAAGAGCCAGTAAGGTTGTGTGGTTTGTCTGCTAGATAGTGTCTAACTCCCTCCCCATCTTTAACCTCATTCCTCGCCTCCTGTCTTAGCCTTCTTCCTCTTTTGTCCTCCAACTCTTCTTGGACTCAATATTACAGAAGTTGATTCATGATTATTGAATCCTTGATTTATATCAAGTATGATTGGGTTGCATATTTTATAAGATATTTTTAAGCTGGGATTTTTATTACTTTCTAAAAATTCTTTTGAAATATTACCCAAAGACAGACCTATGTGAAAATATAAGAACTATGTAAATATTATTAAAAATAAGCAATATTTTCTGTCCAGTGTTCCTAGTGTACAATGGGAAAATGAAGGCATATGAGATGCCCTGGAGAGGTCAGCATCAGAGGGCACTGAGGACTATAAAAATCTGGCTGAATCAACATTTCTCTAATTACTCCTGTGGAGCAAAGGAGACTTTCTGTCTGATGTACTAGAAGCCAATGCTATGACACTGGGTTTTTGAAAAAGAAAAGTCTTCTATTACAAGCCAACCAATGAGTCCAGCTCAATTCTGTCTCCCTGCACTGGCTTTAAGGCAATAATTTTATTAGAAAAGGTTTAGGCAGTAGACTCCGGGATTAGCAGGTAACTGGTAGAAGGGAAGGGGAGGTCTGGAAAGTCCTTGGGCATGCACAGTTATCTCTTCATGCTGCCTAATGGATCACATGAACAAATTTGGAGGGAGTTAGTATAAAACATGCAGTGTAAATTCAGACTTCGATGTCAGCAAGCTTGTTCTGCCCAGACTCCAATGGGTCATATTGGTTCACACTGATTTCAGCCAGCTTTTAAAATCTCACAGTTGGAGGAAGTTTCGGCATTTCAGCAAGTTGTTTCTTTTCTAATCTGCTATCCTACAAACTCAAGATTTTCTGTTAGTCACTGGTTTATTTAACTCTATGTGGCATGGTTTCTCCCGTGCTGTCTTCCATACTTCCTAAAATAGTCCCAGTAGCTTTTTTCTTCTTCAGATCCTGTTTCTTTCTTAATTATCTGCCATTTACTCTGGATCAATATAGCATTAAAATACTCATTGCTTTTCTCTTTTCTCTTTTATGTATATAAACTTTGGAGTATCAGAGTCTGCTGGTGACCTCTCAATACTCAATATTCATCCCTCTTTTCTTTAGATGGGAATTTGGCCACCTCCTAAAAAGGTAATATCTCCCCGCCTCCCTTGTAGGTAGATGTGACTGTTATTAAGATGTAGCTGGTGGAATGCAAAAATTATTATCACGTGGCAGATTCCACAAATATTCTTTCAATTAATCATGGCAAATTCCCTTTCTCCTTTCACCCTAATGCCAGCTTTCAAAATAGGGACTAGTAGGAGAGGAACAAGATCAAAAAGGATCTCTGTCCCATGAACACACTGAAACAAGCCAGTTTATAAGCCTACTTAAGAACATTTAACTGAGAATTGTGTATCTTATTTTCAGCACTTTAAATTGGCGGTCATTGCAATTTACATTTGAAACCAATCGCAATTGATGCCAGGTTTGTTTGTTTGTTTGTTTGTTTGTTTATTTATTTATTTATTTATGTATTTATTTATTTATTTTAATTGAGTTGCTTCAAGTAACAGAACATGTGTAATTGGCTTAATGGAAGTTGTCCAGCAGCAGATAACAAGGATTTATATTACAGATTGGAATGTTGTAACCTTATAATGCAGTAGCAAAATAAGGTAAATCTTTCCTGTTACCTGCATATGGCAAATCAGGCACTGGTAAAGTAGTAGAATAAGAAGCAGTTATAAGATATTGCTACAGTTAAACTGTATTTCTCCAAAAATCGTAAGTTGAAGCCCTAATCTGTGGTGCTTCAGACTATGACTATATTTTGA
This sequence comes from Colobus angolensis palliatus, assembly GCF_000951035.1. NCBI lineage: Eukaryota > Metazoa > Chordata > Mammalia > Primates > Cercopithecidae > Colobus > Colobus angolensis. The sequence continues at coordinate 8,716,155 of NW_012113919.1, read as the reverse complement.
CATAGGGTCCTTAAAGGAGGTAATTAAGTTATAATGAGGTTATTATGGTTGGCCTTAATCCAATATGATTGATGCCCTTACAAATCAGGAGAAATATAGGACATTCACAGGAAGACTATATAAAGACACAGGGAGAAGATGGCCATCTAAAAGCCAAGAACAGAGACCTCAGAAGAAATCAACCCTGCTGACACCTTGATCTTGGAATTCTAGCCCCAAGGATTTTAATAAAATGAAGATATATTGTGCATTAACTACTCTTGCCACCATTAGGTAAGTTTTATAAGAGAGAAAGTAACTAACATGTAGATAATCACCTGCCAAGAGAGATGAAGAGGGATACAATTAAGTCAAAGAAGGCCTTCTCTGAAAGCAGCACACACTTATTCACTAACAGCAGACCAATAATATGGCAAATTCCTGGGTTGAAAAGCCAACTACTGCTATATCTCACAGGGATGCAGCTCTAAGCACTGGTTCTCAATATGGAAGCTTAGCAGGAGATAAAGCTATGCCTCAGGTCTTTTTCCAGGATTTGTCATTATTAGTTCTCAGTGAAACAATGGAAGCTCTCCTGGGTAAAATATATAATTTAAGTTGCTATTTCATACCAACACCTCCTTTTACAATTACTTCTAGCTAAGAATAACACAAATAAGAGAGTTAGGTGTGAATGAAACCTAAACCACATAGATCTTTAAGGCGGCATCTAATAAGATGATTGGCAGTGTTGGAAGGCAATCTTCCCTGGATTTCTTGGTGATTTGACATGGTCTGAACTGCCCAAGTAACAGACATTGCCAAATTATAATGATAAAACATGGATCCTCTTCTTTTCTCCCAGAACTACCTGCTTTTTGTATTCTAAGGGTGGTAGATATGGAGTCTTTTGTCTCTTTTTTCACCAGAAACATCTGTTCCTTTTTCAAAAGATAATAGAGCCTTTTTAAAAAAATCTCCATGATTCAATGTTCACATTCTTGGTTGTAGAATTCCTTCTCCTCCCCCAACAGAAGATCTTTTTATATTCCAGAATAAAAGATAAGCACCTTCTTTTAAGTCCAGAAGAGTAGATGATTGGCTCCTATACAAGCTTTAAGATTCATAACTTTGGAGTTTCTCTATTGTAGTGTAGACCACTCTATGTGCAATATACATTTGGCTTTCATTACATAACCCTATGAGGGACTGGGGTATTCTGTGAGTAAGTAAAAAGAGGTTTTGTTGTTGTTGTTGTTGTTATTTTTGTGTGTGTTCTTTATCATCTCTGGTGCTTCTGCTAGTGTATTTGTGTATATGTGTATAACTGCTGAATGATATTTCTATATTAATCCAATCTGTATATACATACATATCTCTCTCTCTCTATATATATATCTTTCTATATAATCTACCTATTATCTATGTACCTATCATCTAATCTACACAAGTAGGGTAACATTTTCAACTCTTCACAGTCCTAAGAGATGTATATATGGTAGCAAGGATATGACAAAAAGCAAACATGTAAGAATTATACTAAGTAATTTTTTTGAGAATTGTATTGCAAAAATAAAAACAAACAAAAAAGTAATCAAATAATATTTCAAACCTAGCCTGAAACTCTTCAAAACAATCCCTAGGCCAGCAAACCTACATCTATATAAGTATCATTTTAAAGCTTTTCAGCCTCTTAAAAGGACATCTGTTTCATTGCCTACTTCATATGTGGACAGAGCACATAATGGACAAAAACAAACCTTCCAGAAAGAAGGACTCAGAGGCCATAGAGGACAATGAAAAAGGTAACTCCTGCCAGAGAGCAAATCCAGCCACTAACAGATGGTGTAACATGAATTAACTACACTGCCAGAGCAAGAAGCCTTCAATTTCTTCTCAGAATAATGATGGCCTTGTATTTTCCACTCTTCCTTTTTCTAAATGCAGGTTTTGAAATGTGTTACTCATTACCTCAGTACAATTGTACAGTAAATGTGTTAGGGACATATAATTGAATTTTAATTTACTAATGTAAATTTTTCTACTTACTTGTATACAGATATTAAAACTGACTCTATGTTTTAACACAACCATGATAACCAACAAAATCTCTTAAAATACAATAATATTTGAGTCACCTCACTATGCCAGAACCTCACTGGCCAGACCAAAGAAGAATGATTCTTGTTTTATTAAATAATTATTTATGTGCAGACTCCTGGACGCATCCCTTCCTAACCACAGAGATTCTTTCCAATCTTCATTAGCATAACTAAGCATAAGTAACATATAGTTTCCACCCTCTCCAGAGGTTAACATCTCTGATTTGCCTTCTTAGTGAATCACTCCATGATTTTATTCTACTGGTGTGTCTCTTTGCCTGGCAGATTAATAAGCCTGGTTTGCTTTTGTCATTGGATGTTGTTTTTTTATTGTACTTTTTTTAAATTATTGAAGACCATTGTTTACAAAGGTCACAGTACAACAAGGAGTTAATATTTTGATCTGATAAAGAGGACTGTATATTATATAGGGATCTTGGAGTTTGAGTTGAATGAAATAATAGATTAGGGCTTTAGAATGTTTTCTCCCCTAAGAATGAGATTAAATATATAGAATAGAAAAATGAATACTGTGCTTGCAGAGTTTTTATCGTTTTATTTTTTATTTTGGTAGAAAGAAGGTTTCGCCACATTGCCCAGGCTGATCTTGAACCCCTGTGCTCAAGTGATCAGCCCGTCTTGACCTCCCAAAGTGCTACAGTTACAGGCATGAACCACCATGCCTGGCCTATGCTTGGGTGTTGAAGTTGCAAAACAGATAGACAGCTTTGGGTAGAAACCTAATCTATTTTATTTGATATCATTAGACCATCTTATATTTTGCTGCCAATGAAACATTTTTTAGCCCTCTTTGCCACGTATAGCTTTGCAAAAATATTCTGACCACTGGGAAGTGAGTGGAGGTGCATGCAGCTCTCAGGAACATTTTGTAAATGTTAGTTGGCATGCTACTTTTGTCCTTTCTTATTTGATCTGCTTCTTCCTGATGACTGGAATTAATATTAATTAGATGACTGTGTTGGATTGGCCAACTTGGAAGTCAGTTGACTTTGGGAATGTAAGCTACGTAAGATGGGATGATATAAATGTAAAACATTTTGTGCTTTGTGGAGAAGAGCATCACATTGTACTCAACTTCTATACATTTGAATATTTCCATATAATAAAGAAAGTTATATTTTGTAAAGCCATTATTATACCTTCATTCTTTGTTATTTTAGTCAATCCTAATCATAACTGCTTGCCAAACTAAACTATTAAATTGATAACCCCTCTGACAACTGTTTCAACTTTTTCTGATTCTTTCAGACACCATTGGAACTTTTTTTCCTGCATATAACATGTATGAAATAGCACAGCCACAATTAGAAATTTACAAGCACATCTATAATTGCCGACTGAGATCTAAAGCTTAGAACTTTCCATGTCAATCACAACGTCCTTCCCCTTTCTCTAAAATTTACTGTACCTACTTTTTTATTTCTATAAGGATCTCTACCTACCAAAAAACAATCATCTATTGCTAATGTTTTATTTCTCTGAATTCTTTTAGCATTTATGTTTTATACCATGTATTTTGTTACTTCTTAGCACAAGTGAATTATATTATAAAGTAGTTTCATAATATTTTGTTATATTCCTTTAGTAGTTGTAAAAATACAATTGCACTAAACTAAACTAGTAATAGACACAAATTCTAGAATCTATTTATTGAGGTATATTGCAGGTCAAATACTATAATAGCTCATTTAATTTCCAAACTATCATACAAGTAGTTCATAATAATGTATAGAGTTGAATACTGACCCCTTTCAAATTTTACCACCGAGAATATGTGAGGGTGACGTTATTTCAGACAATAATTTCTACAGGTCTAATTAAAGTAAATACCTCAAGATGAGATAGTCCTAGACTAGGTTGCGCCCAACATCCAATAAGAGTATCTTTGTAAGAGACAGAAGATGGGAAGACACGCAGAGACACACTGAGGGGAAGGCCATGTGGAGAAGGAAGAAGAGATTAGAATTATGTTTCTAACAAGTCAAGGAACATGAGGGTTAGCTAAGCCACCAGAAGATAAGAAAGAGGTATTGAACAGACTCTGGGAGTCCCCAAAAGGAAGCAGTCCTGTTAACACGTCATTCTGGCCTTCTGGCCAAATTTTTGTTGTTTTAAATCACCCAATGTGTGTCCATTTGTTATGGCAGCCCCAGGAAAACAATACAGATTTTGTTACCAGGAAGTAAGGTGCTGCTGTAATAAATATACCTGCAAATGCAGAAGGAGATTTGGATTTGGGTAATGGACAGAAGTTGGTAGAACGTGGCGGCACCTCTTGAAGAGATGTTAGTAGAAATATGAATATTAAGACTATTGTTGGCCAGGCGCGGTGGCTCATGCCTGTAATCCCAGCACTTTGGGAGACTGAGGCGGGCGGATCACGAGGTCAGGAGACGAAGACCATACTGGCTAACACGTTGAAACCCCGTCTCCACTAAAAATATTTTAAAAATTAGCCAGGCGTGGTGGTGGGCGCCTGTAGTCCCAACAACTCGGCTGAGGCAGAATGGTGTGAATCTGATAGGCGGAGCTTGCAGCAGTGAGCCGAGATTGCACCACTGTTCTCCAACCTGGGAGACAGAGTAAGACTCCTTCTCAAAAAAAAAAAAAAAAAAAAAAAAAACCATTGTGATGAGGCTCAGAAGGAAGTGAAGTTCACTGTAGAGAATACTTCTTTCTTCATAAAGAACACAAAATTTTTTGAATAGATGTCGGCAGAAACACAAACTTTAAAGATCTTTCTGGTGATGTCTCCAAAGAAAATGAAGAACAAGTTACTGTAAACTGTAAGAAAGCAGATCCTTGCTGTAAAGTAGCAGATATTTTAGCTAAATTATGTTCTACTACTGGGTAGAAAGCAAGACTTGCAAGGTTAAACTTGAATATATAGCTGAGAAAGTTTCAAGTGAGATGTTGAGGGTGAAGTACGGTTTTCCCTTGTTCCTTATAGTAAAATATAAAAGAAAAGAGATAAACTGAAGATGAAACTGCTATGTGAGAAGGAAGCAGCACTTGATGAGGTGGAAGATTCTTAGCCTATCTACATTGCAAAGGATGGAAGAATTAGGAATTTCACTGTTGGAGGAGCAAATTCTAAAGAGAGGGTCAAGGGTATGACTGAACAAACTTTTGTTGAAAAAATTAGGTGTGTGATCCATGGATCCAATCAACCATCTTAGAAGAAGCCAGAAATAGAAATGGAGTTATTTCAGAAATGTGCAACCATTTTCTAATGCTGCAGACCACTTCATACATAGTAGACCCACAATGTTTTTGAAAATGTTATATAAGCATAAACATTGGCAGCTTGAATTGAAAGAAAAAGAGATGTGATGGAAAGAAGAAAGAGGAACAATCTTCTGGGATGTCAAAGGAAGAAATTTCGCTGACAAAATAACTCAGCTAAAAATGTGCAAACCTTTAAATAAAGAAGAAATAACTACTCGGATGCTGAAGGCAGTGTAGCCACTGCCAAGTGTGGAGGAGAGAGGCATGGACTGCATTCTCCCAGGAAGGACCAACCCTGCTGGTAAGTAGATTTCAGACTTACAGTCTCTGAAACTATGGGAGAATGATTTTCTGTTGTTTTAAGACACCTATTGTGTGATAATTATTATGGCAATCCTAGGAAACTGACATATGTGGGTGCAACAACCCTTGAGAAGTGTAAATAACATCATCATGGTCACACAATTATTGGATAATAAAGTCAGCTTTTTCACCCAAGGAGTCTGCTCCAGAGAATTAATTAATCAATGCAGTATCTCATGGGACATTTTACTTTTATAGAAAGTTCAAAATATAATTATGGACTGAAGAGAGAATTGATTGATTCATTTAGTTTGTGGTCATTCCTATCAATGTTCTCCAGATACAGAATTTTCAGGCAACCACAATCCCTGCAGGAACTGTAGTATGAATGTGACCAGTATACAAACCATAATATTTATGACCAGAACCAAAGTATCACCAATGAAAGATTGCAGAGCAACCTCAATCATAAATGGCACTACCTTAACAGAATTAACATGAACATAGGCATGTGAAGACCAAGAAGTAGGAGACCATGAGTTTGCCATTTTCAATTTTATGAGGTTTTTGGTGCTAGTATAAAATAAGAAACTGAGAAATGTGTTGCAGTAGTAAGATATTATATTTGAGGCTTAGGTATCTGCAATTGTACTGAGTCAATCACTAGAGGATTATGCTAGGTATATTAGTAACCTCACCAAGATTTTTAAAAATGACCATCATTATGCAATTAAATTATACAATTAAATATAACACAGTAAGATATCATATTTGACTATATTATTTTACCATATGATGCATATATAGCAATAATACCTTCTTGATGTGTTAAGTTCTAGTTGGGGAATGCTAAAATTGAACAAAATTGAGGATTAAGGAGCAATTGTAGTATTTTTCACAATTATAAAAGCAATTATCAGACATATTTGTATGTAACATGCAATCTGTGCTAGCAAACATTAGGAAGTTCTATATCAATTGCCTTAAAAATAATACATGTTTTATAATTTTACACACACAATTTTTTTTTTTTTTTTTTTTGAGGTCTGGCAATCTAAACTCCTCCTTTTAAACTGAGGAAAATCAAAGCACAAACTCATCTATTTAGATTAGGGTAAAATTTTGCTTAGAATACAAATTCCTGATTTTGTTTTTAGTTCTTCTTTCCAATATACGCTACAGTCTCTATACATTTTGTAGGCTACAAGCTCCAGAATTCACTTTAGTGATACAAAAAATAAACTTGGCTTAATATTTAACAGTTTATCTTATCCTTGTCATCAAGAAGTCTGCCATTTTTTTGTTGTTTTCTTAGCTAACATTCATAAAAGCAGCATCAAAGAAGGATATTAATGTGTAGAAAAATGTTCTTACATACTTGCCTAAATTATGTATTTGATTAAAAGTGCTATAACAGCCATGCCTTTCTAACCAGTAAAATGAATCTCATGCATCAAAGTAATGACTAGACCTTTAACTTGATATATTGTAAGCTACAATACCTGTAGAAATGAGTGAGAAAAGAATAATTACAAAGGAAGTATGTATTCGAGGAAACAACTTTTGCAGTTAGAGGCCTGCATTTAAGGAATGCCAGTGTTTCTGTGTTTCCCCTGGATATTCTTGGTAACTAGCACAGTGTTGTAACAATTTTAAGATATTACAGATTAACATATATGACCATGAGAATTTATCTATGAGGAATAATTTAAAATTAGCTACTCTTCATGGTTTTATATGTATATTCAAAACATAACAATCAATTGGGCGTGGTGGCTCACGCCTATAATCCCATTTCTTTGGCAGGCCAAAGCAGGTGGATCACCTGAGGTCAGGAGTTCGAGACCAGCCTGGCCAACATGGCAAAACCCAATCTCTACTATAAATACAAAATTTAGCAAGGCGTGGTGGTGGGCGCCTGTAATCTCATCTACTTGGGAAACTGAGACAGGAGAATGGCTTAAACCCAGGGGGCAGAGGCTGCAGTGAGCCAAGATCGTGCCACTTCACTCCAGTCTGTCAGAAAGAGTGAAACTGTCTTTAAAAAAATTTTTTTAAAGGAAGAAAAAAACGTAACAATCAATTTACTTACAAGTTAGAGGCAATTTATTTTCTAAGGCAGGCTTATGTATCTTAAATTGTTTTGACCTCCACAGTAACTTGATTCTATAGCATTGGACATCAATGCTGAAAAATATGTAAAAAAAGTGCTCTAAGAATATGCAAGATTCTCTGGATTCTGTACATCATTAATTCAGCCTTCTCAGAATATTTGGTTGACATATCTCTATGAAACTTTGAAATCTCTCACATATTATAATTCATAACCAGAGGAGAGTTCTCTAAACAAAATTCTATCAGACCAAAGATAGTAACTCTGTGGAAAAAATAAAAAAGCTCACATTCTAATCAGCAGTGCCTAAGATAGAGAAAATGGAAGGCAGAATGAGAAATAAAATGGTTTAAACAATAAATTTAGTTCCAATCATTCAATGTGACTTAATGGTGACAGAATGGAGTCAACTGCATTAAACAAACCGACCTGGTGGATCATAAGTTTCTAAATACAAGAGCAAAGCCAGCATTGTAATGACATTTCTTATTACAGTCGTCCCTCAGGATCTGTGAGGGACTTGGTTCCAGGACCTCCTACAGATACCAAGATTCACAGATGTCCAAGTTCCTAATATAAAATGGCATAGTATTTGCATATAGCCTACACACATCTTCCCATATACATTAAATCATTTCTAGATTACTTATAATGCATAAAACAATGCAAATGCTATGTAAATAGTAGTTATATTGGATTGTTTAGGAAATAATGACAAGTAAAAATGTTTGTACATATTCATTATGGATGCAAATTTTTTAAAACATATATTCAGTTTATGATTAAATATATTCAATTCAATATTGGTTGAATCCATGGGTGCAGAATCCACAGATACAGAGGATAGATTATATTTATATTCTAGTTACAGATTATAAAATGCTTCTATAAGCATAATCTCTTTTTAACTTTAATCATTACAACAACCTTTTTATGTTGGGAAGTCAAGGACTCTTTTTGCTATTATTGAAATGAAAACAATTTTTAGGGATGGAAGGATTCAATTAATATTTAGCTGAACTGCAATGATGAGAGTCATCATTCAATACTAGGTATCGTCAATCCTGTAATCTCTTTGCTACCCTAACTTGCAGTCATTGACGTGATAATGCAGCCTGCATGATATTAAAAGTACACTAATTAATTATATTCCTGAGCTACAGTTTACAGGAATATATTTGAAAGGGTTGTAATATTTGTGATTTTTTAATCTAGGAATTTGTTTTAAACTGATAACTTCTCTCAAAATATTACTCTTTCCACCAGATAAAAAATATATTATTCTTTTCGCCAGAAAGAAGAAAAGATATTATTTTCCCTAAAAGGTAACATATTTTTGAAAAGCCAATTACATGCAAACACAACGATCCTAAGTATGTGGTAATACAGATAAATTTCATTATCTGTTTGTTGAGTGTGGATTTTTCAGATTGTTCAAAAAAAGCTCTTTGAAAAGTACACTTAAAGGGAACAATATGCATCACAGTTGAAAGAATCCATACTTGTAATGAACTAATACCAAGTATATAAGTATGGGCCTTGAGAAAATAAAGCAATATATTTATACAAACTCATAATGAGAGAGGAAGCAGTAAATATGAAAGAATATAAATCAGATCAAATACATTATTTTATTTATACTTGGCTATGGTCACTTACCTAATTCTAAGTACTGAGAAATTGAATACTT
>NW_012113919.1:8674788-8703049 GCF_000951035.1 Colobus angolensis palliatus | reverse complement strand
TTATGCACATGTACCCTAGAACTTAAAGTATAATAAAAAATAAATAAATAAAATAAAATAAAATAAAATTGTACATCAATCTACACATTATATCCAACAGCCTATTCATATTTCCCTTGAAGGTGCCATTGACATCTCAAACTCAAAAATTATCATTTGAATTAATTTTTCACCATGTCTCTAAAGAACGTCTTCTCCTATGATTGCATATTTTAATGAGAGGCACTACTATAATTCATCCAATTTCCTAAACTACAATTCTGTGTGGCCTCCTTTGATTTCTTCTCCTCCCGTATTAGTCATAGCCAAGATATTACCAAGTCCTATCTTCAATTGTTCTCAATAATTTAGAATCCACTTCACTTTCTCCACCAAATTATTATGTCAGTTAATACCATTACCATATCCTGTTTAAGTTACTAATCTTCCCCAACTCTAAGCTTTCTAATACTCTGTAATTATTTCTGCACTCTACAGTAAAAAAATGATTTTTTTTGAATCCCAAGTTGATCATAGCGCTGCCTAATTAAATCCTTTTTATCTTTCCCCATGGCTGTCTGCGTAAGCCTGACATACTTTAAGCTTACCTGTCATCATCTTTCACCAGCTACCTCTATCTTCCTGAACTCATAATGAGTTTAGGAGGAGTCAAACTGTTTGCACACTACACCTAAGCAGTGCAAAAACCACTAGTTTGTTCAAGTCCTTTGGGAATATATTTTCATTTATAACTCTCATCTCTTCTCTTCTGTTACTTTATTTACACCCAAACAATTACTTGTCCTTTCTTTCGTAAACCTTCCTTTTCTCTGTCTAGATTAGACTCCACATCTGATTACACTACCTGTTCAATTATACCTTCATCTAGGATGCTCTTTTATGTTTCCTAGAACTTACTGTACTGTGTAGAAATAACCTATTGCCTTCTCTATCTCTCAACAGGATTGTGAGTTTTGGGGTGGTACATAGTAAGTTTTTGACAGCCACCACATTCTCAAAATCTTCCCATTTCAGTCAGTTTATTTTTAGTTTTCATAAAGTTTTGAGTGTAAAGCCTCATTAATCACTGGCATCAACAGTCATATGGACTAGGTGGATCCCTATCTTTAACAACGAAGCACTGATCAGCAAAACCTATAGCGAAATGATGTGTTTTCCACTTTTATCTCTATTTATAAAAGCTGTGGTTAAACAAGATAGATTATTAAAGTCAAGAAATCATGGATACTTAGAGTTTCAGAGACAATTGCTTTTAGGAGTGGGGGTTATTGAAATCAATGTGTCTGACACTATAATGATGGCTAGCCTGACACAAAGGGATCCTAAATAAGTGTCCTCTTTCTCTGTCCTTATTTTTCAAAATAGTTGAACCAATGTAGGTCAACTAGCCAATGTGCATGTTTTTCTTTGTCAAACTCAGTTTCAAGACATTCTTCAAAATATCTGGCAACCTTATGACCAGGAGAAACAGAAGCAATCTGGAAACTTCAACTCACTGCCAAGTAAACACTGAAAAATTCAAAAATGTATATTATATCATCTATTTATATATGCATATTATTTTTATGCTATATATACATTATCTGTAATTGTAAATTACATATATAGTACTCATGCATTATATAAATCTATTAATTGCATATGCATTATGTGTGCATGTGTAAATGTGCATGAATGTATTATGGCCCACATGACTAAATTAGACTCAATATCACTTAAGTCAAAACACCTGGAAAAAATAGATTCTACCACATTTTAAAGAACTAAACTAATAAAATCATTATACTAATAAAGCAATTATTCTATCTTCACTTAATTTCCCCCCTACAATGGTGGACAATTTTGTTTCCAATGAATAATTTAGTGAATTTTTTTTACAGAAGATAATTAATGCTTTCTGAATATTTCCTATCAGTATTCTACAAAAAGCCATACTGACTTCCCTATCACCATAAGCATTAAACCATATGCTGTAGGCTAGAATATTTATATTAGTATCTTAATAAAAAGTTTCAGAAAACTACCTACATATACAGCAAAATACATCCTTAGGGAATCCCCTGCAAAAATTTAAAGGTATCTTTTGTGCAAGGAAAATAAGATAGTAAAAGTCCCATATGTAGTTTTTAAAGAGTTAGAGCATACTCTTAGCACTCTCGTCTTGGTATTAAAGGCTTCCATAAGAGCCAAGCCTCTTTGACATTTAAAATTTTATTTTTCTTCTCCTCTTAGAGAAACTGCTTACATATGGTTTCACCTGTATTTTTAAGTCTTCTTATCTGAGGAATACACTTGTAGTATAGAATGTTTCTAAGGTCTGAGCGCATATACAAAGAGTATCTATAAATTAAAAATATAATAAAATAAAAAGAGAAAGATACTCCATATTTCAATTATTCTTATTTATTATTTCCCCAATTCAAAACCAATAGAAAACTAGCTTATTTTCAAAGTTCAGGATATCACATATAATTTGGTTTGGAATACCATATTATATTGATTTGAAAAACATGCAGCATAACACTAGAGTCATAATACTTTTCTCTTTCTTGTCACAAAAATCCATGTTAACAACCAATGGTGAGGCTCTTTCTTCTGCTTTAATAATGGTATAATTTTCTTCTCTGTTATAATTGAGGACTAAGCTATTGATTCTACTCAATGTTTCTTCTACAAAATTAATATAATTTCAGTGGTGTGATGAGATACTGAAATAGAGCAAAGAAGCTTAATTGTTTTGGACAAAAGGATAGGCTAAAGCCTTCTTACCACTCCTACCCCACGGCTTGCGGTCAGCCTGAGCATGGTGTTAATAAAGGTTTTGAGGCTGAGGTGTGGTAGTTCTGGGGAAGGGTGTCTGGATCAATTAGTGTTATTTTTTTACAGCTTGAAGTTAAATGCTTAGATTACCCGCTACATGGTGGCATTATAAAAGTGCAGACGATGATTACTACTTTATAAACATGATGATAATAGAAATTATTTTTTATTAAGTTTTTTCTCACTAGTTTAATTAAAATAGATTTTGATTTTATTGTGAATAGTAAAAATGACAGGATAAAAAGCCTGCATGCTATTTTGTTGGGGCTCAGAGAACAATACCTCAAAATGAAAGCCACAGAAGCACAAGTTTATCTCTGACCTTCTCCTGCCCTCCTGTCTCTCAGTTCCATTCTGCCCCAAGGATAGGAACAGAAACCAAAATCCTTCTTCCCCAAGGTGGGTCATAAAAACCAGAATTCCTTTTCCCCAGAGCCAGCCATAAAATCTAAAAATATTACTCTAACATTCCCTCTGCCTTTCTTTGTAAAAACTGGCCATAAAAAATTATCTGATGTATCTTGTTTGACTGTAGGTCATAAGACTTCCATTCCAGAGAAGGTCCTGCCCCAGACTCATAAGGAAGAAATGTCACTGAGAGAGGCCAAGAAGAATCTGCACAGAGAGGCTTTGCTAGGTTTCCCCACTCACAGCATTAGATCATATCCTTTCTGTCCAATCATACTTCTACTTGACTATCTATATTTTGTTGATCCTAAGTATAAAAATAGACAATTTCCCCTGTATATTTTGATCTTTATTCTGAAAGGTCTCATTTATACATATTAAATAAATTTGCATGCTTTTTCTCTAATTAATCTGCCTTTTGCAAGTTGATTTTTCAGCAAACCTTCAGAGGGCCAATTCCTCTTGGCCCTTTCAATTCCAATCAAGAATATAATGCTAGACGTGAAAATGATTTTTTTAAAAAATCAGGTTTGGGATACAGAAGAGATTTTGTATGTTAAATTTTATGCGAACAAATTCTGAGATAGAAGAGACATTCTAAAGCAGGAGAGACAGCAGCGGACCCAGTGAAGGCTGGGGGAAGAAGTGGCAAAGAAACCTGCATTTCCAGTTGGCCAAGATTATGAGAACAATGAAATAGATTTTAAAAAAAGCAATAAAAGTGAATCTAACATATGGAAAAGATGGAATTTAGAGAACAAAGAACATAATTTTTGGCATAATTGCACTCTATATAAAGGAATATTGACACCTCTGATTGTAAAGTATGTAGAGATAAATTGGTCAGGTATATATAAAGATATATAATGGAAATAAAATCAAGATATAAAATAGAAAATAAGATAGAAAAGGAAAAATCAACATAATGAGTTTATTTCGTCTATAAAAATCCATTTATAAATTAAAAACATATGAAATATATTACATAGTATAAAACTGCATAATATTAAATTCAATATAACAATGGACAACCTATAATCCAGGGACTGTATAGTATTGATAATTATTAGAATACATCAAGCAGACAGGAATCATCATTTTAATTTTATGGTTGATAAACTGAGGTTCCCCAAAGTCATTTACTTAAACAGTATGATTAGTAAATGGTAGGAAAGAGGCTTCACACCTTATTCTTTCTGACAGTACATGAGATCTGCAGATCTTCATGCTAAACTTCACCATGTGATTTTCAATAAAAAATAAACCTTCATAAGGATATTTCAGTCAGCACAAGTTGAGCTCAAAAGATTAAAGCTATTTCACTATATTTCAACATTATATTTCCCCAGAGGACAATTTAAGAAAAATACATAAGCTGTAGTAATCAAACCAATGAAATTGATTGAATTATATTATTGAAGAGTGTATTTATTTTTTAACTCACATAGTTTTGACCCAGCATTTTTGTTGATATATTTTAGAAATCTAGACAAGACAGCTTTAATTGACGCTACACTTTAATACAAGAGCCCTGGTTCTTATATAGCTTCCCAGAAAATAATCATTTTAGAGGATAGGTTTGTGTGAGTTTTTATGAATATTTCAGAGACTACCTCATCAATTTCTCTGTTGGTTTGATGACTAAATTTGATTAATTGGATAAACATTTAATTCTGTTTTCTCAGTTGCGATGTTTTGGTTTTCTTCTTTAAAGGCATTCCACTTATTCAGTTTGTAAATGAAAATAGAATATACAAGTTAATGTATAATGTGCTTTTAAAGCACAATTGTTTCTAACTAAAAAATGTATTCCTACACCATCATGGGTAGACAGACAGAAATTTCACCGACAGACATCTGTCAAATTTTGATCATCTTTCCAAGAAAATAGCAGTATTCATATGATCATTCTCTTCCTGCCTTTATAATGCATAACAAGCAGCTAGCTTCCACCATTCTAATTCCAGTAGAGGTAAAAACATATTGCTGGGTTTTAAGATGAATGTCAATCATCATATTCACATGATATTACTATAAAAAACATACATTACTCAGCCTGTGTCCATCTGCTATAAGTCAACTGAATTAGATTTCAAAGTTCTATTGCAATTCAGAAATGTTTGCATGTCTTTTGGTTTCTTTTATAGGACTACACACAGTTAACCATTACAGTTAATCATTATTAGAACGTCATTCTGAATAGGGCTACAGCACACAAAAATGGTGAATAAAAACCCACCTCTAAAACATAAGCTAAACACTTTTTCCTTATCAAAACAGTAATTTGTGATTTTATTGTTTATAAATATCATTATTTATAGGTACTCTCTGTGTTATATGACTTTAATCACAATCACAAGAAGGATTGCATATATGTCATATACATTATTGAGGAGGAAACTGTGGCAGAGTTAAATGAAGGAAAAGACATGTAATATAAAAAGATGCTTAATATTGAGGTGAGATGGCCATGAGCACACTTAGGCCCTATATAAACAAGCATCCATGTTTTAATCTTTCCTTTGAGGAAAAATCCTTTTTATGACAAAGGATATTTTCTCCACCTATGCTTTACACTCCTATTCTTTACTCTGCAGGGATTCTGCTCCACCTGTAATTCATAGTCTATTGTATTTTTAATATTTCCCTTTTTCTGCCTGCTTCCATCAAAATATTAAAATAGTTGATGTTCATCCATCATCAGAATAATCCTCTTTCCAGCCTACATTATTATGGAATCAGCTATCATTGTCTTTCACTAATATCTCTTTGTCTTTCATTCACAATAACTCTTGTAGAAAGTTAAATATGTCATTGTTTTTGCTATTATTCAATATTCCATTCAACGTTTTATGTGCTTAACTTCGTTTACTATTCCTGTCCAGTTCCCACACTGAGAAAAGTTTAAGGGTAGAGATACAGAGGTAGAGATACAGATTTGAGAATCATCAAAATTTAAATGATTTTTGCAGCTATGTGAGAGAAAGACCATCTCCCAGGGAAAATGTATGGCATGACAAGTCCAAAGGGGAAAAGTAGCTCAAAATGCATTAGAATTTAAGAACAAAGGCAAAGATGATGAATAAACATGACTAGAAGATTTATAAGAAAACGAGGACAGAGTGCTAGGGAAAATAGTGAGAGATCAGAATAACAACAGGAAAGAGTGAACAAAAGTCGAAAATGCCACAAAACTGGTAAGTAATTTTGACTATACCAACATGAAAGTTATGAGTGTTTTTACAGAGGTATCTGTGGAAGGGTAAGGGTCGAAGTAAAATTATATTGCTTTGAAAAGTGAATAAATGGGCAGTGAGGATGAAGACATAATATTTTCATAGTTCTATTTCAACAAATCTGGCTGTGCTGAAAAGCTGCAGAAAAATAGCTATGGCATATGGGCTTAAGGCAAATTTGTGTTTTAAAATAATAGCATTTTTTCACATTAGCATAGCATATAGACACCCATACACATAGAAAGTTTGTTCACATTACCTTATCAGCTTTCTGCTATTTTATTTACTTTTTTCTTCCCCGTTTTTCAATTTGTTAATTTTTCTCAGAGTTTTTTGATAACTTAATGTCACTATTTTGGAAAAATAATTCAAATGGAATCTAAGTTTTCTGTTCTTCACACATAACATTGAATGCCCTTTCTCTTTCTCTTTATACATCACTAATATTTTATACATTTTGCTTTTCAAAAACTTTTAAATAAAAATTTTCTTCAGGCTGATTATTAATTACTTTTAGTCCCAAAATTCAAACAAAATAATTTATACTCAGATAATTTATGTGCATAATTTATGTGAGTACCTAACTGAACATATTTCACATTTATATGTTTTGTTTCAAACTGAAAATATTTGAGCTAATTCCATAGGCAAGAATACCTAGAATTAAAACTCAATTGAGGTCTGCAAACATAAGTCTAAATAACCAAAAGAAATATATTTTTTAAAATGAATATATGTGAAATCAATTTGTCCATCTGGTTCTGCACTTACTTGCTTATCAGAAAGATTCAAAATGATATTTAGACATATGATATTAACCTCTATCAATTACTCTTTTAATGATAGGAGGACTTCCCTTATTCAAACTCTTGAAATATTTTGATATTGTTGTTTGAATAAAGATTAACCAATTCGGCCGGGTGCGGTGGCTCACGCTTGTAATCCTAGCACTTTGGGAGGCTGAGGCGGGTGGATCACGAGGTCAGAAGATTGAGACCATCCTAGTTAACACGGTGAAACCCCGTCGCTACTAAAAATACAAAACATTAACCGGGCGTGGTGGTGGGCGCCTGTAGTCCCAGCTGAGGCAGGAGAATGCCTTGAACCCAGGAGGCGAAAATTGCAATGAGCCGAGATCGCGCCACTGCACTCCAGCCTGGGCGACAGAGCGAGACTCTGCCTCAAAAAAAAAAAAAAAAAAAAAAAAAAAGTCAAAGTAAAAGTTTTACTTCCACTAAAGATTTTGCATTATATGTACCATATTTCCACATGATAATTGATAGTCAATAATAGTCTTTCAAAAGCAGAGAGGTATTGGTAGCTTAAATTCTTAGTGGGGCAGCAATGGAATGTAAGGTTCTCATAGAAATTAATTTTTCCTTTTACTCATGAAGAATTTCTAATTGTTAACATTTCAGGTAATTTATATATTTAAAATGAAAACCTTTACTATGGTAATTTTATGGAATTACTGACTCAGTAAATAAAAAGCACATTGCATATTATATTATTAGTTATATCATAGTTTCAACCATAATTGTTACATTTTAATTATTAAATTTCTAAAATAAAATGGAATGCAGTTTTTGGACTTACCTTTTCTGATGATAAAAATTTTAATAGAAACAAAAAAGTGAAAAAAAGCTTTAGAAGACTATTTTAAAATAATTTCTGAGTTAATTAAATATGTTTTTAATATAACTAATAACATGTAGGGTTACATAATCCCAATGAAGCCTGCTTATTTAGTAACCAACACATCCCTTTAGTGGAAAAAAACTTAGATGAGTCATTTCTATTACTAAAATATTTATCAGCTCACATACAGGATGAATACAAATCTCCATTGCAAATATAATCTCTTAAACTTTTAGACTTTGCAAATTAGCATGAAAGCAATACTGAAATAAAATGGTCAAATGCTGAAAATATTTAATTTTTTTTATTCATTCTATAAGTAGCTCAGGTAGTATTTTTAAAGTGCCCAAAAATAAATAATAAAGAAATAATAAAGGGGAAAATTGACACAATGTTTTTTTCTTTTCTGAAAATTGACACATATGAGAAGTAATTCCCATTATAATTTTAAAACTTAATTTTAAAAAGAACAAGCTGTCCACAATATTAGAGAATAACTCAATATCGCTTTATGGTAGATTTGCAAAAATGGTCACACATTCTTCTCCCTTCCATGCCCATACTCCCCTCTGTGAAACTTTGCTTTACCATTATGATTGTGGATTCAGTCATGTGACTTGCCTTGTTCAATGAGATGTCAATGAAAATGACATTAACAAAGGCTTGAAAAGTTCTTACATAGTGTGATCTGTCCTCTTTCTTGCTGTTTTGGGATTCCTATGAATACTGTTCACTGAAGAAGCCCAAGCTGGCTTGCTGAAAGATGAAAGACAAATGGCCCAGGTACTTTCATTAGGAACAGGGCTGCCCTGCTGAGAGGCAGCAGGCCCCAGAAAAATGAGTGAACCCACCTGAGTCTGAGAGAAATCAAAGTACTATCGACAAAGAATTAAAAGATACACAAATATATTATGTGTCACAAGTTTTACTGATACAAAAATTGGTTCTAGGAGTGGGGAGCTACTATTAAAAAATCCAAAAACATTTGGCATCTGATTCAAGATCAGGTTTTGGGTGGCAATACAAAATAGTCTAGGAAATTGTCAGCAAAGACTTGATACTATCCCAAACAATTAAAAAAAAAAAAAAATTGAACTACGAAAGCAGAGAGTAAACTGCTAAAGCAGATTTGCTAAATGGTGACCCAGATTACATAGTTGTGAAAAAAATGGTAAAAACTCTTCCCTGTTTTAAATTGAAATATAAAACAGGTGTAATGTACTTGTAGGTCTTGATGAGGTGATTTTTCTAGAATATGATAAAAAGTGCCAGTAGATATCTATATACTATGTATGGTAATGCTCAGAAAGAGAAGGGTGAGTTATTGGAGTGTGTTGGAAACTTAAACTCTTTCTCAATTCCCATTTCTCAAACCAGAAAGAAAGTACAAATGACCTCAGGTTAAAGATCAAATCAGCCGGGCGCGGTGGCTCAAGCCTGTAATCCCAGCACTTTGGGAGGCCGAGACGGGCGGATCACGAGGTCAGGAGATCGAGACCATCCTGGCTAACACGGTGAAACCCCGTCTCTACTAAAAACTACAAAAAACTAGCCGGGCGAGGTGGCGACGCCTGTAGTCCCAGCTACCGGGGAGGCTGAGGCAGGAGAATGGCGTGAACCCGGGAGGCGGAGCTTGCAGTGAGCTGAGATCTGGCCACAGCACTCCAGCCTGGGCGACAGCGCCAGACTCCGTTTCAAAAAAAAAAAAAAAAAAAAAAAGATCAAATCAAAAGTGTAGCTGCAACACACTTGGTTGAGACCTTTGAAAGTAGGCAGTGAATAGTATAACTTCCCAGCTAGAAAAAGAAAGGGATATATTAAAAAAATAAGATTATTAATACACTAGCCTGGCTACCCAAAGTAGAAAGAAGCCTACCTTAAAAGGAATTGTAAGTGTGGTTTTTAGGTCATAGCAAGGACCTAAATAAGAAATTTGCAAAGTTTTTAGGGAATTGTCCTGCCATCTCAAATTGAAAGAGACTAAGTTGAACATCAAGACAGGACTCTATGGTTTTAACTTTCTATCCTTTGTAGTCAGAATCAGAAAGCTCTTCAGCTACAAATTTAAGATATTTCTCAATGAAAATGATCTTTTCAAAGATTAGAGCCATGGGCTAAAGATAATTATGGACTACATTTGATGTTCTTAAACATATTAGTCTCAAGACTTCTTTGTTCTCATACATATTATTTAGGTTTCAGAAAGTTTTCATTCTTTTGATTCTTTTATATCTAATATTTACCAATTAGATATTAAAACTGTGAATTGAAAGTGTTTATTTAAAACAATAAACCTACTGACTGATATCATCCTGTATTTTAAGAAAAAATAAATACAATATTTGAGTAGAGAAAGTGGCATTGGTTTACATTTCAAGTTTGAATGGGTGCTCTAAAGTTCAAGTATCTGAAGCTTAATGTCCAATGCCACAGTGTTGAGAGTTAGGACCTTTAAGAGGTGATTAGGTTATGAGGGTCGTGCCTTTCTGAATGAATCGATGCCATTATTGGGGGAGTGGGTAAGTTCAGGAGTGAGTTCCTGATAAAAGGATGATTTCAGCCTCATCCAGCGTCTTTCCTTTTCTTTCTCTCTTTCACACCTACTCTTTCACCCTTCCGCCTTTCAGCATGTGATGACATAGCAAGAAGGCCCTCACCAGATATGAATTCCTTCATATTGGACTTCCCTGATTCTGGAACTATAAGAAATGCATCTTCATTCTTACAAATATCTAGTCTCAAGTATTTTGTTAGAGTGGCACCAAACAAACTAGGACAGCGAGTCTTTTTTTACGATGGTCTAAATAGAATAAATCTGAATTCTCCTACATTCTTGTGCATTCAATCAGTTGTGATATGTTGCTGTGGTTGAAGTATATAAAGAAAATACAGCCTCTGATAAATATACAGAATAAAAATGGAAGTGTATTTTCGTAACGTTTTTACATTATTTTTGATATTCTTATCTAATAACAGTTCAAAACTTGAAAAGTCATGGACTCTTAAAATTCATATCGTTACCTGGCAGTTTGAATGGATCTTTTGCTATTCATGGTTTTGGGATACCATACATGGGTCACCTGAAAATGTAGGTAATTTATTTGTGCACCCTTTTTAAAAATTTTATTTAAGTTCTTGATAGGGATAGCATTGAATCTATAAATTACTTTGGACAGTGTGGACATTTTCACAATATTGATTCTTCCTATCTATGAGCCTGGAATGTTTTTCCATTTGTTTGTGTCCTCTCTGATTTCCTTGAGCAGTGGTTTGTAGTTCTCCTTGAAGAGGTCCTTCACATTCCTTGTAAGTTGGATTCCTAGGTATTTTATTCTCTTTGAAGCAATTGTGAATGTGAGTTTGCTCATGATTTGGCTCTCTGTTTGTCTGTTATTAGTATATAAGAATGCTTGTGATTTTCGCCCATTGATTTTGTATCCTGAGATTTTGCTGAAGTTATTTATCAGCTTAAGGAGATTTTGGGCTGAGACGATGGGGTTTTCTAAATATACAATCATGTCATCTGCAAACAGAGACAATTTAACTTCCTCTCTTCCTATTTGAATATCTTTATTTTTTTATCTTGCCTGATTGCCCTGGCCAGAACTTCCAATACTCTGTTGAATAGGAGTGGTCAGAGAGGGCATCCTTGTCTTGTGCCAGTTTTCAAAGGAAATGCTTCCAATTTTTGCCCATTCAGTATGATATGGCTGTGGGTTTGTCATAAATAGCTCTTACTGGCCAGGCGCAGTAGCTTGCGCACATAATCCCAGCATTTTGGGAGGCCAAGGCGGGTGGTTCACTTGAGGTCAGGAGTTCGAGACCAGCCTGGCCAACATAGTGAAATCCTGTCTCTACTAAAACTACAAAAATTAGCTGGGCATGATGGCGGGCTCCTGTAAGCCCAGCTACTCAAGAGGCTGAGGCAGGAGAATTGCTTGAACTCGGGAGGCAGAGGTTGCAGTGAGCCAAGATCACGCCACTGCACTCCAGTCTGGGCTACAAGAGACTCAAAATAAATAAATAAATAAATAACTATAAAAAATAAATAGCTCTTATTATTTTGAGATATGTTCCATCAATACCTAGTTTATTGAGAGTTTTTAGCATGAAGGGGTGTTGAATTTTGTCAAAGGCCTTTTCTGCATCTATTGAGATAATCATGTGTTTCTTGTATTGGTTCTGCTTATGTGATGGATTATGTTTATCGATTTGTGTAGGTTGAACCAGCCTTGCATCCTAGGGATGAAGCCCGCTTGACCTTGGTGGATAAGCTTTTTGATGTGCTGCTGGATTTAAATTCTGGGATACACGGGCAGGACGTGCAAGTTTATTACATGGGTAAACATGGGTGTGCTTTGGTGGTTTGCTGCATCTATCAACCCATCACCTAGACTTTAAGCCCCACATACATTAGCTATTTGTCTTGATGCTCTCCCTTCTCCTATGTCCCCTGACAGGCCCCAGTGTGTGTTGTTCCCCTCCCTGTGTCCATGTGTTCTCATTGTTCAGCTCCCACTTATAAGTGTGAATATGTGGTATTAGGTTTTCTGTTCCTATATTAGTTTGCTGAGGGTAATGGCTTCCACCTCATTCCATGTCCCTGCCAAGGACATGATCTTGTTTCTTTTTATGGCTGCATAGTATTCCATGGTGTATATGTACCACATTTTCTTTATCCAGTCTATCATTGATGGGCATTTGGATTCCGTGCCTTTGTTATTGTAAATAGTACTGCAATGAACATACGTGTGCATGCGTCTTTATAATAGAATGATTTATATTGCTTTGGGTATATACCCAGTAATGGGATTACTGAGTTAAATGGTATTTCTGGCTCTAGGTATTTGAGGAATTGCCATACTGTTTTCCACAATGGTTGCACTAATTTACATTCCCACCAAAAGTGTAAAAGCGTTCCTATTTCTCCACATCCTCGCCAGCATCTAATGTTTCTTGACTTTTTAGTAATCACCATTCTGTCTGGCATGAGACGGTATCTCATTGTAGTTTTGATTTGCATTTCTCTAATGATCAGTGATGTTAAGCTTTTTCTCATGTTTGTTGGCCACATAAATGTCTTCTTGTGAGAAATGTCTGTTCTTGTCCTTTGCCCACTGTTTAATGTGGCTTTTTTTGTTTTGTTTTGTTTTGTTTTGTTTCATAAATTGGTTTAAGTTTCTTGTAGATTCTGGATATCAAACCTTTGTCAGATGGGTACATTTCAAAATTTTCTCCCATTTTGTAGGTTGTCTGTTCACTCTGATGCTATTTTCTTTTGCCATGCAGAAGCTCTTTAGTTTAATTATATCCCTTTGGTCAATTTTGCTTTTGTTGCAATTGTTTTTCACATTTTCTTCGTGAAGTCTTTGCCCATGCCTATGTCCTGAATGGTATTGCCTAGCTTTTCTTCTAGGGTATTTATAGTTTCGGGTTTTACATTTAAGTCTTTAATCCATCTTTAGTTAATTTTTGTACAAGGAGTAAAGAAGGGGTCCAGTTTCGATTTTCTTCATATGGCTAGCAAGTTTTCCAAGCACCGTTATTAAACAGGGAATCCTTTCCCCACTGCCTGTTTTTGTCAGGGTTGTCAAAGATTAGATGGTTATAGATGTGTGGTCTTATTCCTGAGATCTCTATACTATTCTACTGGTCTATGTGTCTGTTTTTGTACCAGCACCACGCTGCTTTGGTTACTCTAGCCTTGTAGTATAGATTGAAGTTTGTTAGTGTGATGCTTCCAACCTTTTCTTTTTGCCTAAGATTGTCTTGGCTATCCAGGCTGATTTTTGAATAAAATTCAAAATATTTTCAAACTATTAATTTTAAAGTAGCTTTTTTTATAATTCTGTGAAGAATGTCAATGGTAGTTTAATTGGAATATGATTGAATCTATAAATTACTTTGGGCAGTATAGCCATTTTCATGATATTGATTGTTTCTATCTGTGAGCATGGAATGTTTTTCCATTTGTTTGTGTCCCCTCTGATTTCCTTGAGCAGTGGTTTGTAGTTCTTGAACATCCCTTGTTAGTTATATTTATAGGTATTTTATTCTTTTTGTAACAATTGTGAATGGGAGTTCATTCATGGTTTGGCTCTCTGCTTGTCTCTTGGTGTATAGGAATGCTTGTAATTTTTGCACATTAATTTTGAATTCTGAGATTTTGCTGAAAAGTTGTTTATCAGCTTAAGAAGCTTTTGGTCTGAGACGGTCAGGTTTTCTAGATATAGGATCATGTAATCTGCAAACAGAGACAGTTTGACTTCCTCTATTCCTATTTGAATACCTTTTATTTCTTTTTAAAATTTTTTTTATTATACTTTAAGTTCTCGGATACATGTGCAGAATGTGCAGGTTTGTTACACAGGTATACACGTGCCATGGTGGTTTGCTGCACCCATCAATCTGTCATCTATATTATGTATTTCTCCTAATGCTATCCCTCTCCTAACCCCCACCCCCCGACAGGCCCCAGTGTGTGATGTTCCCCTTCCTGTGTCCATGTGTTCTTATTGTTCAACTCCCACTTATGAGTGAGAACATGTGGCGTTTGGTTTTCTATTCTTGTGTTATTTTGTTGAGAGTGATGGTTTCCAGCTTCATCTGCATCCCTGCAAAGGAAATGAACTCATCCTTTTCTATGGCTGCATAGTATTCCATGGTGTATATGTGCCACATTTTCTTTATCCAGTCTATCATTGATGGGCAGTTGGGTTGGTTCCAAGTGTTTGCTATTGTGAACAGTGCCACAATAAACATACATGTGCATGTGTCTTTATAGTAGAATGTTTTATAATCCTTTGGGTACATGTCCCATAGTGGGATTGCTGGGTCAAATGGTATTTCTGGTTTTAGACCCTTGAGGAATCCCACACTGTCTTCCACAATAGTTGAACTAATTTACACTCACACCAACAGTGTAAAAGCATTCCTGTTTCTCCACATCCTCTCCAGCATCTGTTGTTTACTGACTTTTTAATGATCGCCATTCTAACTGGTGTGAGAAGTTATCTCATTTTGGTTCTGACTTGCATTTCTCTAATGACCAGTGACGATGAGCTTTTTTCATGTTTGCTGGCTGCATAAATGTCTTCTTCTGAGAAGTGTCTGTTCATAACCTTTGCCCATTTTTTGATGGGGTTGAATACTCTTTATTTGTCTTTGAATTCTCTTTATTTCTTTCTCTCACCTGATGGCCATGGCCAGAGCTTCTAACACTATGGTGAACAGGAGTGGTGAGAGAGGACATTTTTGTCTTATGCCAGTTTTCAAAGGGAATGCTTCCAGCTTTTGTCTATTCAGTATTTACTGTGAGTTTTTCATAAGTGACTCTTATTATTTTGAGGTATGTTCCACTAATACCTAGTTTATTCAGTCTTTATCCTGAAGGGATGTTGAATTTTGTTGAAGGCTTTTTCTGCATATATTGAGATAGTTGTGTGGTTTTTGTTTTTAGTTCTGTGTATATTATGAATCACATTTATTAACTGGCATATGTTGAACCAGCCTTGCATACGTGACCATGGTGGGTAATCTTTCTGATATGCTGTGGAATTCAGTTTGCCAATATTTTTTTGAAGATATTTGCATTGATGTTCATCAGAGTTACTGGCCTAAGATTTCCTTTTTTGTTGTAAATGATGACACATTGCATGATACAATATCAAAAAATAACATTTGTGTAATATCACCATGGATCTAATAAAAAGATTTTTTATATATTGGGAATCTGGCAAGCTTGTGATGGGCAAAATTTGTCTTAAATTCAAATACGTGCTCAAAAGCTCAAATTTATCGTTGGCTACAAATACAATCATTTGTTTTTCTTGAAGTTACAGATGGGCATTCATTTTCAATAAATTATCCATGAAATACCTCAGTCTGAATTGTCATAGGTTGTCAGTTATCCATTTGAGTGAAAAACTGGATTCCATGAAGAAAAAACTGCTCTAATTCAGACTGGACTTCCGTTATGTATATTATTTTTCTTGATACAAGTGTTACACTTCAATATGTAGCAAATGTTCTTTATGCATATTTCCCATTTCAAGACAGATTGTATTAAAACACTGAATGTTATTATTGACTATAGTCACCCAGTCGTGCTATCAAATACTAGAGGGTCGAAATTTAATAATTTTGTGATTTCAACAAGGACAAAGAAAAACTGGTTTTCTTCCCTTATGTGTGTGCATTGGTGAAGAATACCCTTGGTGGAGGTTCTTATCACCACCACAATTTGTGCTAATTTTACACACCATTGTTTTTGAATCATCAGTACAAATATAAATACAGTAAAAAAGAAAAACAAAGCAAATAATACTCTAGCAAACTTATGAGGATAGCTTTTCTTTGGGACCTCTTAAAAGGACCTGTGGTATACAAACTATGCCAATATTACTTTTGAGAGTCTGAGAACCACTCCTGAAATGTGCAGAAACCAAGAGACTTGGAGCCACTCTGAGAGAGCAGAACTGGGCTCTAGTCTAGAAAATCTTGTACTCCAGAGTAGGTAATCCTGTCAATATTTCCCCGTAGGGATTTCAGAATAACTAGGAACAAGTGACTTCGTGTTTCTCACCATCCTGACACCTTTTGAATGTGGGATAGGTTTATTGTGGAAAAATTATTCACGTCTCACAATTGTGTACTTAGGTACTTAGTGTTTGTATGTATGTAGGGAAAGAGGGACAGTTACTTGATCAAAAACAGCAAAATTCAAAAAGCCAAGTCCAAATATCATAGAGATTATGAGATCCCAAACTTCAAGCCTGACACTGTGATTGGGTGCCACTTCTTGTGCTAGTGAAAGGGGTGACTGGCTAGGCGCAGCGGCTCACGCCTGTAATCCCAGCACTTTGGGAGGCCAAGGTGGGCGGATCACAAGGTCCAGGAATCAAGACCATCCTGGCCAACATGGTGAAACCCGGTATCTACTAAACATAGAAAAATTAGCCAGGCGTGGTGGCGGGCGCCTGTAGTCCCAGCTACTCGAGAGACTGAGGCAGGGGAATTGCTTGAACCTGGGAGGCGGAGATTGCAGTGAGCTGAGATCGCACTACTGCACTCTAGCCTGGAGACTCAGGGAGAATCCATCTCAAAAAAAAAAAAAAAAAGATAAATAGGAGCTACTGTCTTTTCACCTGTCTTATTTAATTTTGTTCCACAACTGTTTCAAATCTATTTTATTTTTTATATTGTTGTGTTTGCTTGTTACCAAAGAATAAAATGAATTTCTACAAACTAAACAGAAATACAATATTGCATTATACCTAAGGTCAATTTATAGTTCTTTTCTATTTATAACTAACTTAATATTTGACTTCCCATGAGGGGAAATCTCCTGGAGTAAATAAAACACAAAATAATAGACAAGAACCCCCCAAATATTCTAGTTGTCTTCAAAAAAGGTAAATCAAATATTTAACTAAATATTT
Organism: Colobus angolensis palliatus; assembly: GCF_000951035.1. Classification (NCBI taxonomy): domain Eukaryota; kingdom Metazoa; phylum Chordata; class Mammalia; order Primates; family Cercopithecidae; genus Colobus; species Colobus angolensis. The sequence goes on along the minus strand of NW_012113919.1, from coordinate 8,685,507 downwards.
AGTTTGTGGACAAATACACTGGAGTTATTTAGTGTAGCTATTATAGGTTGTATGATGGATTTATTTAATTTGCTAACAATACAAATAAACCTAAATATAATTTTAATATATCAATCAGTTTGAACAATTATCTCCCATAATTAAAAGTGAACTTTTTTTCACATTGCAGTTAGTTATATCACCACAGTCATCTTTCACTTGGATTATAATGCAAAGTAGAGAAAAAGGGAATTTTAGGCACAACCACACTGTAAGACTTTGATGTTTTTGCTGATGCATTTTCTGTCCAAACAAACACATTCTGACCTTTCACAGCACAAAATGTTTTCTAATGCTTCCCACCATGACCTCAACATCTCCCTCTCTCTAACCCGTTTTTTATCCTCTCTTTTTCTCTTTCACACCCCTCCCCCATTTATCTTTTCTCTTCCTCTCTTTCCTTCACCACTCTTGTCTCCCCGTGATCAATTTTTGCCTCCTGTTCTTTTCTCTTTTAGAGATGGATAACTGGATAAGTGGGTGAAGATTAAGTCACTATCAATTATTCATACAAACACTATACGTTTTAGAGAATAAAAGGAATACTTTGTTTGTTTGTTCGTTTGTTTGTTTTTTGAGACGGAGTCTTGCTCTGTCGCCCATTTCAACCTCGGCCTCCTGGGTCCAAGCGATTCTCCTAACTCAGCCTCCTGAGTAGCTGGGACTACAGGCACGCACCATCACACCCGGCGAATTTTTGTATTTTTAGTGGAGACGGGGTTTTACCGTGTTAGCCACGATGGTCTGTATCTCTTGACCTCGTGATCCGCCCACCACAGCCTTCCAAAGTGCTGGGATTACAGGCGTGAGTCACCGCACCCGGTCAAAAGGAATACTTTTTATCTGAACTAGACCACTTAGCCATAGAACAACTAAAACCATTTAATACAGAGCTGTGTTCTTTTTGCTTTCCTTTGTTTTTCTTTGTCTTTACGGTATTTCTATAGTACGTACTTGCAAGACATCCAGTAGATAAATTGACTTTTATTTGGTGAATAAATTTAAGGGACTTCAAGAGTCAAGGCCTTTTCTAGTTCATGGTCTGATATCCCTCGGGTGTGGTTAAAAAAGGCCACTAGATGTCAATCCATCACATTCACATTACAATAAGCAGGAATGGAGGAGAGAAGGGGGAAAAATGAGAATGAGTACAAGTTGTATCATGTCTATTGCACTGAAGATTCCCCAGTTGTATAGGATACATCTGCTTTCTTTCCATTGTTTAAAACTAGGCACTCCTAGCTTCACAAAAAAAAGTCAATTTGTGAAATATCATTTTTATTCTGTGAAAGGACATGCAGTGCTAAAAGTTGAAGGTTCTATTACTATAAGAGAAAAGGAAAACAAATATCGAGGGACTACTAGTAGGTTCTACTACAGTATTTATTAAATTTGACCCATTGTTATTCTTTATTTTATAGCTTTAAAATTTCAGTGGTTACATTGAGGAGCTTCATGTATTACAGCTTTCCTTGAATCCAATTCTGAAAGGAGATATTCTATAAAACTTCCCAGATAGAAATATACATATATGTGTAAATACACACACACATATCTATGTGTGTATATTTGTGTGCATATGTATATATATATAGATATCACATATACACTTTTATCTATATCAGAAGCTCTCAATCTCTACTAAAAGTCTGTAGTTTATCCTTTCTTTCACATGGAGTATGAACATTAATGTTGTACTGCAATATACACATGATAAATGGTTTATTGCAGTATTTCCAAAATTTTATAGAGGTATACATATATATATATGATATGCATGTGTGTCTATAGAGGAAGAGATGTTGAACTATCAAATTTATGTGTATTACCTCAGAATTGTTTATAGCCAGCAAACTGATGTGAAGAGATCAACTACTGTGATATAAATACTTGACAGATAGATATAGATAGGTTTCCTGTTAGTTTGATTTTTATCCTTTACTATATGCTTGACCTTGGATCCAATACCAGAGGCATTACAATAGAAGCAGATGAAGAAACTGAGGAAGAGAAAAGTGGAAAGCAGGTCTAACAAAGTCAGTTGACTGGTCCAGTTGTCTATCCGCCTTGAGTGTATAGCAGTTTGCTTCTCTCTTCTAGCATATCCACACACCAGCCTTCATAAAAATCCTTTATGAAACTGGGAGAACAGCCTGTCTTTAGGGATATATTGATGATTTCCAATGACCTTAAATCAAAGTCATATGATCCTCAAGGCTTTAAGAAGCTCAAGCCAATGTTATACCATTGTTTTCACATCACATTTTTTACTGAAACTCAACTAAGAACAAATTGACCTCTCACTATTCCTCATGTAAAATATATTTATTATAATTTCTGAAGCTACTGATTCATCTTTTGGTTAGCCCCAAATTTCCTGTCAATCAATATCCCATTTTATTTTGTTTTGTTTTATTTTATTTTATAAGACAGTCCTTGTTCTGTTGACCAGGCTGCAGTACAGTGACACAATCATGCAGCCTCACCCTCCTGGGCTCACTGGATCCTCCCACCTCAGCCTCCTGACTATCTGGGACTACAGTCATGTGCAACCACTTCTGGCTAATTTTGTTTTTTGCATTTTTTTTAGAGACATGGCTTTTCCATGTTGTCCAAGCTGTTATCTAACTCCCGGATTCAAGTGATCTGCCCACCTGGGCCTCCCAAAGTGCTGGTATTTCAGGTGTGAGCCACCATGCCTGGCTATCCCAACTTCTTTTAAAACTCTGTTTTATACTCAACCTCCAGGGAAAAATTTCTTTTAAAAATAATATTTTAGCTTTTACTAGTTTTGTACATCTTTCTATGACTCTTCTTATTTCCTTGTTTCTGCCATCAGCACCATCCCATCATTCCCATGGTAGCACTGTATATATGTATAGTGTTGTATTATCACTCAATAAACCCTCCATAAACTAAACATGAACTTATTAGGCAAATTTAATAAAAAGTCTGTAGAGATTACTCATTTTTGAAGTAGTGATATTTCACATTAAGTTATTCATATCACAGTCTATTGGCTTCTGTGACCTCGGCAACATCTACACAAAGCTCTCCTGACAAATTTGGAAGTTGCTAGGTTGTTAGTATCTGTGACACTGAAACAATTGATTTTGTATAATTAATTGCCCTATTCAAAGTCATAGTATCTTTGAATGAGAGAAGACGAATACACAATTAATGTTGATGGCCATATAATGAGATATGAAAGCTGACAGAATTAATATAAACTCAGTGAGACGATACCTCCATAATTATCCCAGGGTAACCTATTGGTTACAGATGGTAACTACCATTTGCATGATCAAGACTATTTTTCCATTTTCCTTTTATATACCCCCCAAGATACTTTCACTACTTGAGAAAATACCTTAAACACTTACAATCCTAACGGGGAGTGATTTTCTACTAAATTAATTTGTTAGAAGTAATCTTCCACTGACTTAGTGTACTCTTTGCACGCTCCAGAAACTTTAGCAATTTGAGGTGTTCAAATTAGTAGTACTTTCCGGGGATAATGGGGATCACGTGAACCTCATGGGATCACTTGAAGCTCATGGCACACATCAGAGAGATAAAAGAGTTTTTGGTGATTCATCTCTCAGTTAAAGAGAAGAAGGAAACTGGTGGCTACATAGTGCCCATAAAATAGAGCAAAAAAAAAAAAAAATAACATCACCTATAAATACTCGGTTTTTGGTAAATTCGTTTGAAATATTAGCAGAATTGAAATAGAAAATAAATAGTAGATTGTGGTAGAAAATACAAGGAAAAAAATTAAAGTCTAGCTTTATTTACTTAGCATGTTTCACAATTTCTTCTCAATTATTATTTTTTCCTCCCCGAGTGCTGCAGTTATTGAAAATCAACTGCAAGAGTGCATCTGCATCTCCTTCTGTCTTCCCTGGCATATGCTAACTCTGAGTAGGTATACTGCAACAAATTGTTACTGGGCAATTGGGAATTTCTACCTGGAATAAGTGGCTATCATACAGTAGAAATATTGCCAAATGAAATTGCTTACTATTGTACATAATGGAACAGCCAGTGTTGATTTGTTTTGGTCCTATTTATCTGCCAAGTGTCTAAAATTAGAAATTCCTTTTTTTTTTTTTTTTTCCTTGGCAGGTAGCTCATTTCCAATCTCCTGCAGGTTAAAGATTCTTTAGCAGTTTCTTTGTAGTAAGTCGTTGATTTTATTTCAAGTAAGCTAGAATCAAAGTTAAAATATTTACCAGGCATATGACAATGTAGTCTATTTATATTAACAAATATGAACAAATTATTAGTAAGATTAGTATGCTTATATTCCTGCAGTGGCCTTAAAAGCATGAGTAATTTGGTATCTTTCTCCTTTATCCATTGAGTTATGGATTACAAAAATGGCTCAGTTGTTGTTTTCCATTGTGTCATCCAAGTTAAATGGGAAATGGGTATTTCATTATGATCCTCAATTAACTAGCAAAACAATGTATAGGCACACAGCAATCAAATATATTAAGCCACTCAAATCACATATGGTCATACTCCCCATAATAACATTTTAGTCAACAATGGATCTGTATATAATGACAGTCCTATAAGTTTATGATGGAGTTGAAAAATTCCTATTGTCTAGTGGCAATGTAGCCATCATAACATCTCAGCACAAAGCACTACTCACATATTTGTGGCAATGCTGGTGTAAACAAACCTACTCTGCTGCGAATGGTGTAAAAGTACAGCACATACAATTATGTAGAGTACATAATACTGGATAATAAGCAACAATGCCACTGGCTTATGTATTTACTATACTATTCTTTTTAATCATATTTTAGAGTGAACTCCTTCTACTTATTAAAAAATAACACAACGTCAGGCAGGTCATTCAGGACATATTCCAGAAGAAGGCATTGTTGTCATACGAGATGACAACTCAATGCGTGTAACTGCCCCTGGGACAAGATGTGGAGGTGAAAGACAGTGTTGTTGATGCTGCTGACCTGGTGGAGGTCTAGGCCAATAGGTGTGTTTGTGTCTTTACTTTTAACATAAATAGTTTAAAAAGTAAGAAGAAACAGAAAAAGCTTATAGAATAAGGACATAAAGAAAATATTTTTGTACAGCTGTACGTTTGTGTTTTAATCTAAGTATTATACAAGAGAGTAGAAAGGTTAAAAAAACAAATTTTATAAAGTAAAAAGGTACAGTAAGCTAAGATTAATTTATTGCTTAAGAACAAAAATATAACTTTAGTGTTCATCAAGTTTACAGTAGTATATAGTAATGCCCTAGGCATTCAGATTCACTCACCCTAGGCGTTCAAATTCACGGTGAGTGAATGGTGACTCTGACTCACCCAGAACAACTTCCAGCTTTGCAAGTTCCATTTATGGTTAAGTGTTGTATTCATGTGTACTATTTTTAAAATCTTTTATATTGCATTTTTTACTGTACTTTTTATGATTAGATAGGATTAGATACATAAATACCATGGTGTTATACTTACCTCCAGTATTCAATACACTAATATGCTGTATAGGTTTGTAGCCTAGGAGCAATAGGCTATACCATATAGCCTACATGTGTAGTAGGTTATACCAGCTAAGTTTGTATGAGTAAACTCTGATCTTCATAAAATGTTGAAATTGCCTAAAGATGCATTTCTCAGAACATATCTCTATCTTTAAGCAATGTATGATTGTATATCTATTGAACTGTTTTGTTTATCATTTATGTTGGAATTTGTTTACTCCTTTTCAATAGGCAGATATTTTATTTTAAAGTGATAGTGGAAAAACTATGCTGTATATATTTGAGACTATGTATACACATATACATATATATGTTCATGTCTATGTGTGTGTGTGCATGTGTACGTACACAATCTTCTATTCAAAGAAGTTGAGATTGACAAGAATTATCAAAGATTTTAATCTTCTCCCTCCTGGCAGCCTTCTTTAGAAGACTCTCCTGCAGTTTTTGACAATGTTTAACATTGTTTTCCCCACAAAATCTAAAGCTCACTTCACATTTCCTGTATAATTTTTCAATATTCCAAAGTGATACCTTTTTATAATTTAGTATCATTTTGATTTTCTTTCAATAAATTCTACTGAAGTCTTTCATAAGTTGGACTCTTAACGCTGTGTGGGAGCTTAGAAATCCTATAGTAGTCCGTGAATTTATAACCTGGGACCCGTGGATGGCCAGAGTCAGTTGATTGAGCATTAGAATTCCTGAGCACTGAAGGCATACGCAAAGCTTGGGGGCACACATTCATACATGTATTATTTGGAAAGAGATTCCAGATTCACTACTTCCCCAGAAGTGATTAGAATTCAAGGCAGACCAAGAAAAACTGACCTTGGCAAACCCTCCCTCTTTCATGTGAAACCATGGGACCCAGAGTAGGAATGCCAATTTCCATTAGTTTACTCGCATAGCCTGTGCTCATCCTTGTGTTTTCTTTTTCATGAGCCACCTTCTTCTCCTCTCTTTATTTCAGATTGGTTTCCACTTTCCCGCATTATTTATGTTCATCAATGTTGGTATACTATTCCCATTGAAGAATAGCACTTGCCATGTGTGAAAAATTAAAATGTATCAAACAGTTGGCTGAGTAACAGAATAAAGTACAGTTTCAAACCAGGTGCTGATAAAAGTTTTCCAGTATTTTTGAATCCTAAACAATCACAACATTTTATATAAAATCCAGTTACCTGATACAATGGTTGTATTGGAGATATTAAAACATATAGGGATGCATTCATCACTTAAGGAATTCATAATCTGATAAATTCAACAGATCTATAAAAGGGTAATTATAATATAAATTAAAATTACTAGAACAAAATTTTAAAATAAAAATAGCTAACATGTATTAATCCCCTGCCATGTGACAAGACATATAAAACTTTAATAGTTTGAATTTTCACAAAAACGTCACTGAAATGAGTCATATGGCAATCTTTATTCTATAAGCAAACAGATATGAAAAGTAAATACTTTTTCTAAGAAAGCTCAGTACTTACAAGCTGTTTAGGAATTCAAACACAGGCAAGTTGGCTACAACGTGAATGCCCTTCAACTATGTGTGTACCCACTTTATCTTTGGAAGTAACATTTTGAAATGCAAATGGATAATGAGTTGTAGCGTGAGGATTAAAACTCAGCATCAGAATCACAGAATTTTGGAACCAAAAGGAATTTAGATAATATGCAGTATAGCTGTCTGGTTAAGGAACCTATTTCCCCTATGCTTCTATATGTTCTGTAAGTTTTCTGAGTCCTTCTGATCACAGCTCATTTCTCATGTATATTGGTATACCCAGCCCTGGCACATGACTTTTATATGGTAAACTTCCAATAACTGCTTCTCAAAAGGATCAAAGAGTGAGATGTGTCAGAAATGACTCCACAAATATTTGTGTAGAGCTATTCAGAATATACAAACTCTATAGAGTGTTAAAAATTGTTGACACAAGAACATAGTGAGTTGAATTTGGGGAAGTGTGAGGATAATGGAGAAAAGGAAAAGTCAAATCAGAATAGGATTTGCTTCTCAAATCATTATAGTTTGGGTGTCTTAAGATTCTATGTTTACTGGGGGCTTCAATCCACGTATTTCATCTACATATACAACTCTTTTCATGTCTTCAAATATGTGAGCCAATATTCAAAAATTTCCTCCTCCATTTCAATTTTCTAGTCCACATTGTCCCCGTTTTGCATTGAATTCCTAGATATTTCCATTTGAGTGTGTCACAGAACACTAAATAAATCATATCCAAAATGGAGTTCACCATTTCACTCCAAAATGATTTTCATACCTCTATTTTTCTCAGTTAAATAGGATAATCAGCAACCCAATCTATCCTAATGTCTTCCTCTCATATTCCTTGCTTCTTATCATCATATTAGCCATGCACAATCTTGTGGATTTTTACATAATGCATTTTAATGCAGGGGCCATTATGTAATCTTTTACATACTCCCAATTCCATTGTCCATTTTAAGATTACATATTTCAAGAAAAAAATCCGATTTTTTTGTGATATTTTTTCTTAAATTTTCTCACCAAAGTTATTCAATAGTTGGCTCCATAATTCACTGATTAGAGAATATGAATAACTGCTAGCCTCAGTCTCTTTCCTTCCTTCCTATGGAAACCACCTTTGCAAAATTATGACTGAACAGTGAAAAAGATCTAACTCAACTTACACCACCTTGCTTCTAACCTCCAAGCTGTCCTTGTTCATTTCTGGGTATATGCTGAACTAACTTTGGGGGTATGATAGTTAATACTGAGTGTTAGCTTGATTGGATTGAAGGATGCAAAGTATTGATCCTGGGCATGTCTGTGAGGGTGTTGTCAAAAGAGATTAACATTTGAGTCAGCGTGCTGGGAAAGGTAGACCCACCCTTAATCTGTGTGGGCACCATCTAATCAGCTGTCATTGTGGCCAGAATATAAAGGGGGCAGAAAAATGTGAAAAGGTTATACTGGCTTATCCTCTCAGCCTTCATCTTTCTCCTGTACTGTATGCTTCCTGCCCTCGAACACTGGACTCCAAGTTCTTCAGCTTTGGGGCTTGGACTGGCTTCCTTGCTCCTCATCTTGCAGATGGCTTATTGTGAGCCCTTGTGATCATGTAAGTTAATACTATTTAATAACCCACATATACACACATACACACTTAGATTTAGCACAACAAAAGTAATATAATAATTTACTCAAATAATCTAAAACCAAATAGCAAGTTTCCTGAAATGTTTGTATGTGCATGTACAACTACAAGTAAAACTACAAACATGTATAAATATGTGGTAAATTTTATTAAAAAGAAAACATAGAAAAGTCAGTCTTTGATTTAATCTATAAATTAATATGCCAGTTATACTTTATAATTATAATTTCCTAGAAAATAAGATTTAACTTTTTCTTTTCTGAGAACAATTATTCATCATTAAATCTTCAGAAAGAAACTATTTTCCATGCAATAAATGTTTAAGACATATTTTTTCTTCAAGAGTTTTAATGAATTGCTAACCTTATAGATTATATAAAAATTTATTTCAAACTGTTTTTACCTAAATTAAATATACTAAATATACCAAAATGTTGAAATAATTTTGTCTACTTACATTTAGCACAATGAAAGTAATATAATAATTTACTCAAATCATCTAAAAACTAACAAGAATCTGTAAAGAAAACAGACTTTTTCAGTCTATTATTTTTAAGTTATATTTGATTATAATATTACTTAATACAAACTATTTTTTTTCAATTCAAAGTCTAGTCTGATTGAGTGGCCACATTATAGTCAACTGTTATCCATAAAGTGAGAATACATTAAAATATAATAGCAGAAAAGCTCAAAGCAGACTGTAGCCGAGTCAGCAATTTTAAAATAATCATATAAATAAATAAATAAAAATAATTACAAGTTAAACTAAAAGTATATTCTTTTATAAATTTTTAGGTAGAAGGACCCAAAATATAAACATAGTGCAGGATTTTTAATTATATTTGGAGAACTACACTACGAAATCTTTGTTGCTAAGGACTCTCACAATCAATCAATAAAACGCTTTTTATGATCACAAAATGTTTAAAGAAAGTATTTTTTTTTTTTATTTTACTTTAAATTCTAGGGTACATGTGCACAACGTGCGGGTTTGTTACATATGTATACATGTGCCATGTTGGTGTCCTGCACCCGTTAACTCATCATTTACATTAGGTACATCTCCTAACCCTCCCCCTCCCTTACCCCACGACAGGCCCTGGTGTGTGATGTTCCCCACCCTGTGTCCATGTGTTCTCATTGTTCAGTTCCCACCTATGAGTGAGAACATGCGGTGTTTGGCTTTCTGTCCTTGCGATAGTTTGCTCAGAATGATGGTTTCCAGCTTCATCCATGTCCCTATAAAGGACATGAACTCATCCTTTTTAATGGCTGCATAGTATTCCATGGTGTATATGTGCCACATTTTCTTAATCCAGTCTATCATTGGTGGACATTTGGGTTGGTTCCAAATCTTTGCTATTGTGAATAGTGCAGCAGTAAACATACGTGTGTATGTGTCTTTATAGCAGCTTTATAATCCTTTGGGTATATGCCCAGTAATGGGATGGCTGGGTCAAATGGTATTTCTCATTCTAGATCCTTGAGGAATCACCACACTGTCTTCCACAATGGTTGAACTAGTTTACAGTCCCACCAACAGTGTAAAAGTGTTCCTATTTCTCCGCATCCTCTCCAGCACCTGCTGTTTCCTGACTTTTTAATGACCGCCATTCTATTGGTGTGAGATGGTATCTCATTGTGGTTTTGATTTGCATTTCTCTCATGGCCAGTGATGATGAACATTTTTTCATGTGTCTGTTGGCTGCATACATGTCTTCTTTGAGAAGTTTCTGTCCATGTCCTTCACCTGCTTTTTGATGGGTTGTTTGATTTTTTCTTGTAAATTTGTTTAAGTTCTTTGTAGGTTCTGGATATTAGCCCTTTGTCAGATGGGTAGATTGTACAAATGTTCTCCCATTCTATAGATTGCCTGTTCACTCTGATTGTAGTTTCCTTTGCTGTGCAGAAGCTCTTTAGTTTAACTAGATCCCATTTGTCAATTTTGGCTTTTGTTGCCATTGCTTTTGGTGTTTTAGTCATGAAGTCCTTGCCCGTGCCTATG
>NW_012113919.1:8647837-8674403 GCF_000951035.1 Colobus angolensis palliatus | reverse complement strand
GTAACGTGATGCCTCCAGCTTTATTCTTTTGGCTTAGGATTGTCTTGGCAATGCAGGCTCTTTTTTGGTTCCATATGAACTTTAAAGTAGTTTTTCCAATTCTGTGAAGAAAATCATTGGTAGCTTGATGGGGATGGCATTGAATCTATAAATTACATAGGGCAGTATGGCTATTTTCACAATATTCGGTCTTCCTATCCATGAGCATGGAATGTTCTTCAATTTATTTGTGTCCTCTTTTATTCCACTGAGCAGTGGTTTGTAGTTCTCCTTGAAGAGTTCCTTCACATCCCTTTTAAGTTGGATTCCTAGGTATTTTATTCTCTTTGAAGGAATTGTGAATGGGAATTCACTCATGATTTGGCTTTCTGTTTGTCTGTTACTGGTGTAGAGGAATGCTTGTGATTTTTGTACATTGATTTTGTATCCTGACACTTTGCTGAAGTTGCTTATCAGTTTAAGGAGATTTTGGGCTGAGACGATGGGGTTTTCTAAATACACAATCATGTTATCTGCAAGTAGGGACAATTTGACTTCCTCTTTTCCTAATCGAATACCCATTATTTCTTTCTCTTGCCTGATTGCCCTGACCAGAACTTCCAACACTATGTTGAATAGGAGTGGTGAGAGAGAGCATCCCTGTCTTGTGCCAGCTTTCAAAGGGAATGCTTCCAGTTTTTGCCCATTCAGTATGATACTGGCTGTGGTTTGTCATAAATAGCTTTTATTATTGTGAGATATGTCCCATCAATACCTACTTTATTGAGGTTTTAGCATGAAGGGCTGTTGAATTTTGTCGAAGGCCTTTTCTGCATCTATTGAGATAATCATGTGTTTTTTGTCTTAGGTTCTGTTTATATGGTGGATTATGTTTATTGATTTGCATATGTTGAACCAGCCTTGCATCCCAGGGATGAAGCCAACTTGATCATGGTGGATAAGCTTTTTGATGTGCTGTTGGATTTGGTTTGCCAGTATTTTATTGAGGATTTTTCCATCGATGTTCATCAGGGATACTAGTCTAAAATTCTTTTTTTGTTGTGTCTCTGCCAGACTTTGGTATCAGGATGATGTTGGCCTCATAAAATGAATTAGAGAGGATTCCTTCTTTTTGAAAGAAAGTATTGTTAACTGAGGCATTCTATAAGATTTATTTAATCCAAGGTACTAGTATAACCGGTTTAGATAGATATATCTCAGAGATACCTACAGTTGTAATAAATCTTACCATGTTGACATTTATCTTCATTAAACATAGCTTTTCCAAATGCATTCAAACATAAAATCATCTTTTATTGTCATAAAATTTATTTAATAGAGCCTTGTTTGGGATTAATGATAGCTCAATTTGTAGACTGTTTGTTACTCCATAATTTTTTTAAGGGAAGCAAAATATCTTTACATTTCTAACAATAATCAGAATCTATGGCAAATTTGGGGTACTTATCTTTACTTAGAAATGTCTTACCCTCATTGTAAACTGAATTCATAAATTACTTCTCTCAGGAAGTGTTTCCAGACACATGAGACCCAGTTAAGTTCCCCTCCATAGGCTTGCATTGGACTTTGCACTTTCTTTTCAGGCTTCCTATTACAATTTGAATCAAACAATAAATTATAACATTTTGGCACTATTTTTTTCTACTACAGAATGTAAAGAAGCTCCAATTCTAACTTAATTATTGTATCCATAGCACCTAACACAGTTGACAGAATTTGGTAGATCCTCACCAAGGAAGTGTTATTGCTTTAATGAAGATATTGAAGCTCATGGAAGTGATGAGATCATTCAGTGTTATAGAACCAGTGAGTAAGTGTCAAGTTTAAACAAGAGTCCAAACCCAAAACACAGCCCAGAACTTTTTTCCTGGACTTACACTGTCTAATATGGTACCATCTGGCACATATGCTACTCGAATTTGAATTTAAATGGGTTAAATTAAACATAATAACATTTTAGAGCCTTATTTTACATTTCAAATGCTCAGTAATCTTATGTGGCCTGTGGCTACTGTACTGGACAATGCAGAATTTTCCCATCTTTGCAGGAAGTTGTAAAGGCCAATGCTGCTCATGCTTTGACTCTATAAACAAAGTATAATGTAAAAATAATAAATTAGGCCTCTCATAATATTTGAATGTTAATTATATTTACCATAATACCTACTTTGGGTTCTTTTATTTTAAAGAGAGTTATTTTTATTAACATAAAAATAATATTTTATAAGAAAATAAATTTAATAATCTTAATATATATCCTTAAAATAATATTAATGTGATAATGTAAAAATGACAATGGTCCTCTAATTTATCTGTGCTGATGACAGACAGTAAGAAATTAGGTTCATTAAATTGATAGGAAGATTTAATTAAGGCAAATAATTGGACATCACTTGTGTCTATAAAGCACAATGTAAATTGAAGATCAGGTTAATTTGATCATCATGGACAGGCCAAACAAAGGGAAATAATACAAAAATTACATTATGACCTCCATTATTAATTTGGGGTATGTCAATTGACTCTATTACCTGATTAATACATACAATTACTAAAATTAGTAGAGTTAAAGGCAAGGACATTTGGACAGTAGCAAGTTACATTAGACAAAAATAAAAACTGACTCCTTGCTTTGATTAAAAAAAAGAAAATTTTGCTCCCTATATTTAAAAAATAACATTAAAATTTATTGCTTCAGGAAAATGTTTCTGAAATGCAAAGTCATTAAATCAACTTTAGGGAATAATTCAGGGTAAGGAAACAATGACTCATAAATGTCACCAATTTCTGTGCTATGAAATTCAGAAGCTTTGCTAGAAATGCAAACATGTTTAATGTTTCAAGACTGACAACTACTTGAGTTTAATGGAAGCAATATAGACATTTTGCCTTTCAAGTAACTAAACATCATTCCAGGAATAAATCTTGGGAAGACCTAAGTCCTGATCCTACTGAAGGTGTGGTATTCTTGAAATGAGTGGAATTTCCCGGTCTTGTATAAGCACTCAGAAAACCTGAGGCTACTACCAATTGTGTGTATCAAGGAAGTATACAGGAAAGTGGACATTCTCCAAATGTGCTGAGAGCAGAAAGGAGACATAAAAATTCCCCATGAGAAGGTCTGTTACGAGGTTTTTCTAAAGAATCTGATAAGTTCTTAAAAATATCCTGAATTCAGCAGTATCATCAGATTGCTTTCAATTGTCTTGAACCTTCTCTTTTTCAACAAACATTTGCTGATGTTCATATAATAGGGAGCTCTTTGAAGACAACTGATTGTTTGCATCCCTTTACTCTGTATATTTAAACTTATAATTTTCAACATTGAGACATCAAAACAATAATTTTTACTATCCTCATTACTATAATGCTGATGAATGTCAAGTGTCTGCTCAGAAGCTAAAATCCGTATCACAAAAAGAAAAATTTCAGTCAACTATTTGCTCTTAAGAACATAAGATGTGGTTCTTAACAATAAACTAATCTATTGGGAAATGTTAGAAGGTATGTAGAACAGCATGCTATCAAAAATATATGTGGCATGGAACCGATAGCAGCTTAAAATAATTTTGTTCAGATGGTTCAAATAGTAGAAAAAGCTCCATATAGAAAGTGGAAACTTAATTGTTCCTTGATGAAAAGTTAATGAGAAACTCGAAGCATAAAGTACAAAATGGTATATGTTTAACCCAGATTTACTAACTGTTGTTGCATGATGCTAGAACAAATATTATTCAGAATTAATAATAATAGCCATAATACCTCTCAAACTAGAAATTATTACTCTTTGGAACCTCCTCCATCATCCTACTTGCTTATTGTTGCCATAACAAATTACCACCAACTTGTTGCTTAAAACAACACAAATTTATTATCTTGTAGTTCGAGAGAACAGAATTCCAAAATCAGTTTCACTGGAGAGGAAAATCAAGGTGTCAGCAGAACCATGCTTGTTCTGGTGGCTCTAGGGGAGAACTGAATGGATTTTCTTGCCTTTTTCTATTTTCTAGAAAGACTATCCCATTCCTTGGTTTCTGTCCTTGTGTCATTCCAACCTTTGAATTGGCCATTCTCACATCACCTCCTCTGACTCTGACCTTCTGCCTCTCTCTTCTTAGAACACTTACAGTTATACTGGGCCAACCTGGATAAACCAGGATAATCTCCCCACCTCAAGATCTTAAATTAATCACATCTGCAAAGTTCTTTTTGTCACTGAAGGGAAAATAGTCACAAGTTACAGGCAAGGAAATATGGACATTTTAAGCAAGCCATTAATCAGACTATGTAAAAGTGCCTAAAAAAATTTTTGATTTTGGTGGGAACAGCTACATATTTGCAAGTCTTGGCAAGCAGAGTACAGGTTGGATTTTGGCTGGTGCTTCACACTTCTGGTCATTTGCTTTTATTTGAAGACAGAAAGAGTGCAACTTTCTATACTTGGAGGGCCTACTATTCACTATGTGATTGATTTGACGATATCTGCTGCCTGCTCTAAAATATATCTGCCGGTGTAAATATCTATGTGTATATTTGTGAATATCTGTGAATATACTTGTGAATATATACATGTATATTTCATTATTCCACTTTTGCTTTTACAGGTTCTGTTGGGAGGTAACTAATAGCACAACCCTTACTGGAAAGCTGGTTTTAAAGCCAATAGATTGACAATATTTATCTGAAAGTGTGTTCCAGAGGGTAGCTTGCATATCATTGAAGATTTTTTTTTTTTTTTTTTTTGTATGACCAAGACGTGAAATTGCTAAAGAAGAATGTGGCAATATCCTGACGCTGTGTGCTTGAAAATCTATAAAATTCTTAAAATATTTTTTACATTATTCTAATCCGTTAAGTTTTAATTAAGGCCATGGGACAGTTTCACTAACCTAAAACTAGTCAATGATCTCAGTTTGAAAAACGTTTCCATTTTCTAAATCATTCCAACTCGGTGACTAGTAGATTAACTCATGTTTTACTTTCTTTTATTTACTACAAGAATACACATAATTGTTAGTAAACACACAAAAATAGATATATTATTTGTTTCATTATTTTTTTCAAGACAGAATCTCGTTCTGTCGCCCAGGCTGGAGTGTAGTGGTGCGATGTCGGCTCACTGCAACCCCTGCTTCCTGAGTTCAAGGATTCCCATTCCTCAGCCTCCCAAGTAGCTGGGATTAAAGACGCCTGCCACCACACCTGGCTAATTTTTGTACCTTTACTAGAGATGGGGTTTCACCATGTTGGCCAGGCTGTTCTCAAACTCCTGACATCCGGTGATCCACCTGCCTTGGCCTCCCAAAGTGCTGGGATTACGAGCATAAGCCATGGAGGCCGGCCCCATTATTTGTATTCAATGTTACCCAGAATGATAAAGAAAGAAGGATTTAAAGTAATATAACAAAAGAATATCCAGATATCAATATGAAATATGGACAATTATCACTGCTTTAAAACAAATTGTTTTAAACATCTGTTTCTGAACAACACACAATGGGGCTTGTTGAAGCGGGTAGTGGCAGTGGGAGGGAGAGCATCAGGATAAATAGCGAATGCATCCTGGGCTTAATACCTAGGTGATGGGTTGATAGGTGCAGCAAACCACCATGGTACATGTTTTCTTATGTAACAAATCTGCACATCCTGCACATGTATCCCAGAACTTACAATAAAATAAAATAATAAAATTCATTTCTTAAAATATTTTAATTTACTCTTTGATACCTCCAGAATATTAATAAATTTAAATGGTGGTGCCTATCACCTAATTTAAAGTTCTGAGAAGATCAATTTGCTTTAGTGAATAAAATTAAATTGATTATTATAAAGGATGATTTATAGTAGCTATGAATTTACTCACTAACCATATTAAATACAACACTAAAAGTTGAAACATTTTACTTCCTCAAAAAAATTGATTTTGAAAAATAGTATCTTATACAATTAGCACTGTGAAAATTGATCTTTTAAATTTTGAATATTTTGCTCAAAGTTAAGACAGATAATTAACAGTCAGCGTTCAAATGCATGCTAGTTAAAAACAACAACAAAATAACAAAATTTTAAAATAAACAAAAATCTATGGTCTAGATACACTGTCAAAAGCCAGGACTTAACTGTCATCTTTGAATTTCTTCCTGTGTCATCTTTCTAGACCAGAACAGTTTTCTTCTGGCTTTCTATGATTTCAAATTCAAGTAATTATGTTGGGGTTTTCATGCTGTCAAATACAATTTTTGTTATAAACTTTCTCCTTATTAAACAGTCTTCTAGCAAAATAATTTCACAGTAAAGAAAAGCAACTCGATCACCAAAACACAATGTACTTTCAACAGTTAAGTAATACAAATATTTTCTTGCACACATTGTTTTGAGAATAAAACTACTATAAGAAGTCGGGTCTAAATTTTCAGTCTGCATATAGTTTTGAGAATTACTGTGATATTGGACACAGAAATGTTTGTATTTATAACTGTTAGTATCAAAAACGTTAATTGCTTAGTTTATGGCAACATAAAGAGGAAATGTAAGAGATCTTTTCTCCTAAGATTATAAAAACAACAAGTAGCTATTTTTAAAAATATGCTACTGAGTGGCAGAGGCAATAGCTCTATTTAAATGTCATTAAAACCAGGAATCGTGGTGGGAGCCTGTAGTCCCAGCTACTCAAGTGGTTGAGACTGCAGGAACACCTGTACTCAGGAGTTCAAGAATAGTCTGAACAATACAGTGAGGCCCTGTCTCATTTCCCTGCTATGTTTTCCTTTCGTGTTTTTACATTTTTGATAGGTGATTTAATTCTATGAGACATAGATCAAACTGAATTCTCAGCAACTTATATTGATGTCACATTGTGACACTAGCTACCTTTGTGATCACGCTGCTTTTTATTCTGTTAATGTTGTTCTGCTAATGCTCATGCATGATCAGCTGATTCGTCCATGGGAAAGATAGTTGCGAGGATGATTCGAAGTAGGCAGGAAAGTGGGGTTCTTGAGAATGGCAAAGAAGTCTGCAGTCTTTTCACAGATTATCCTATGACAGACTAAAAATAGTTGAGGGGATTTGAAGAGAAATCAACATTCCATCCAAGGTTTAAAGAGTACTTCTGGTTCCGAACTTGGGTATATATAACATCACTAATAATCAGTTTAATCATTTTAAGTTGCTTGTGATATAAAAATCACAAACACAATTTGTATATCAATATTGTGTAGATGAGACAACATATTGAATGCTTTTTCCTCAGTCTGATAATAGCACAGGACTTGCATAGGCCAACTTTATCTCATGCTAATTCAAGCAGAACAATATTCATCTGGATTCCTGCACTTTGTTGAAGCAATGTTCTTGCTTTCAAAAGCAGGTAAGGGAAAAATTTCTAAGTTAGATAATGAATATCTACAGGAACCACTTTCTCAATCAAAGTAGGAGTCTACATAGAGATCATCAACGTAGATGAAAACATTTTTGTATGTGTGATTTGCTTCCTACTCCTAGACTTTTTGTTCAGGCTAACAGCACAAACCCTAAAATGTCACTATGCCCTATATTTAGAAATCATCTTTTGAAGGCCAAGACAGCTTTAGTAATTGGTAGCTGATTTAGCCCAAGGCCCAGAATGTCATATGTAAGATAAGCCCCGAGTGACTTGTTAAACCCTTAAACTATCATGAAATTTAAAAGTAGTATATCAATTACATAAATGTTGATACTTAGGTAGGTCTTAGGTAACAGCTTTCAACTGGGTGGTATACTGGCAATGTAAGATTTTTAAAACAGCCATGGAGATTTATTAATCCATTCAATTTCCATAACATGGATCAGGAAATACGGATTTTGATTCTATGGTTGCATTTAATTTAAAATATATCCACAGGTTATCACAATTTATGATACAAATGCATAAAAATAAAGCAAACTTATATTCATCCCACTTAGGTTGTATGCATCAATCAATGGTTAGAAAAAAATGCAACCTGATTAAAACAAGTTATGTAGACATTAATTACAAACTAAAGTGTGTAAAATGACTATATTCCAAATCCTTTTTTGGTTCTAAAGGCTTTTTGGTTTTTTCAAATAGTAAATAAACTTTTTCTTACAACATATATTGTATATACACACATGTAAAGCATACACATGTGTATATGTATATTTACACATGCATATGTACTTGTACACGTGTTTGCATAATTTTAAAATGCAAACCAGGATTTTGACATGTATACAAGGAAGAAGAAAGTTTTGAATGACTTCAAAAAAATGTAGAAAAGCAACAATGGGATTGAGTTATCACTTTTCAAAGCAAATTTAGAGCCATAAGAGGCTAAAATAACAAATGATAATAGTGATATTTTTAATTAAAATATCCAATTAAAATTATACAACTTGAAAAGAAAACATGCAATTACATAAATCCATTTCATCTTACATGTAGTTCACTTGGAGTGTCACTAAAACACAAACATTACATAATTTTCTAGGTAGTCATTTGCTGTGACTACAGATGCACACACACACTCTTAGACATGTTATTGCTATATATTTTAAATCTCCTTTGCTACTTCCATGGAGTTAAAACATTAATTCTCATAGAAAAATGTATTTCAAAGACACTTTTCCCTTTGGTTTGTAGTTGTCTAATTAAGCTAATACTATTCAGGTAAATATTTATTACCTTCATCAAAACTTTACCCTTCTAACTGGGATGAAATGATATGAAAACACAACTTGCCACCCTGCTTTGTTCCTAAAGATGCAAAGATCAAAGTTGTTGATGCTGTCACACAGTTTTTTTAACCTTTTTTTTCCCCCCCTAAGTAAAACTTTAGAAAAGATGTTTTCCTGGTTTGAGGAAAGGTTTTGATATTCCAGTTGAGAAACACGACTTGGGTAAAATGGGAATAACCTAGATTTTCCAAAGCCCCATTTACTGCAGTTGCTGAACTCAGCGGTATATATTGAGACTTTTAAACAGAAACACGTTACTGAAAATAAATTATATGGAGGAATATTTCAGATAATGATTAACCATAAATTAAATAAACTCATGTTATTAGTATTTTTCCAGTTCCCAATATATTAGTTTTTCCTTCTCATATACTAATATATACAAATTATTTGTTCCAATAAAAACGATATTATGCTTGTTTTATTGTTTATCTAATATACCATGTTCTCCAGAAGACGTATTTTTCTTTCAAAACAACATATAGGAGTTATATTTTCTAAAATAATAAAATACCATTTTTAAGGCAGTTGAATTTTGATTAGAGACCCTACATTTCTCTAAGAAAAGAAATGGATTAACATTTTTTTTTAAATGTAGACAATGTAAATTATCTATGGAAATAGTATTTCATGCACACACCTCAAATACTTTGTGAAATTTCTCTTGGAATTACAGCATAGAATGAAACCAATTTATAGGAAACACGAAGAACTGCCTCAAAATTCTCCTTCTTCAGAATGCTGAACCTTGTTGGGAAAATGAATAGATACAGCCCCCACCTCCAAAATGCTAAGACTGCTAAGTAAATGAATGATAACTAAAAGTCAGATTGAATCTTGGGGCTTAAGAAACATGATGAGCAGGACATGAAGAAAAAGGTCAAAATACAGTTTTATTTTCCCCTACCCACCTCCCATGTTGCCGAAGTAAACCTGTTCTGTGCATTTCATTCTATCCTGCCCCTTGGATAAAATCTATGGCATGTCACAAGGATTATTCCAGTCACTTTTGGGTCATTGAAATATCTGCTTATTTTTGTCAGAAAAAAAAAATCACTTTAGTTCAGTCTCTCTTTATAAATAATATATCTAGTCCTGTGTAAAACAAAACAACAATTTAAGAAAAACAATGTTTTTATCTTAAACCTCCCTTTTATATCCAAATTTCTTGAATCATCTCCAAAGATAGAAAGATTATTAAAGCTGGAGGGGAGAGAATAAGTGAATGGCAGGAAAGTTTTCCTTTCACTGGCCCTGTCCTGGTGATTCAGCAGGGCACCCTGTGGGTATACTGCTGTTTGACGCTTGTCCTTTCTCTAAGGTAGCTCTGTGTCACTTCTTCAGAGCTGCCTCTTCTGTTCTCACGTCACCTGGATAGCTTACCTGCAGTTCCTCTACATAAGCGAATGTGTCCTTCAACAGACAAATCTCTTGTTATTTATAATTAATGTTTAAGCCTCTTGGCATTTCATAATACACTTCTGGCTTCTTTCTACTGATGTCTCTTCGCCTCCCTCAAACGATCCATCTGTATCTCAAGGTTCACTGACAAACACTCACTCATCCTTAGCTTTGAAAAATGCTGGACAAACAGGCAAATCTCGTTCAGGAAACCTCTATTAACTCTGTGGGTAGAAAAATTACCAGCCCTAACCTCTCAGTCTTTGGATTACTTAAGTTTAACATCTTCACTGTGTCCTTGACATCAGGAGACGCATGTCAATTCTCCAAGCAGTCATGCCAAAGCTGCTCTCCCTAGTTTGACTCGAGTTTCATCTGCAGCACTTTCAAAGAAATTTCCTCTCAACCCCCACACCCCTTACTACTTCAACTTTGAACTGTTTCTAACTTTTAGCAGATGTAGTGCTAAGTTTCCAAACCAGTATTTAACCAACACACATGCTAGTCTTTTGGGGCGGTTATATTTAAAAATACGGGGATAATTGTTTTAAATTGTTTTCAACAACAGAAAAAAATGAGACTGAAGATCTTCCACCTGAAAAATCTCTGTTGTATTAGGTTATCTGCACATAACTCAGATAGAAGGTTTATAAGCCAATAGAGTTTTAAGGAGAGACTTTTTCTGATATAAGCAAGATCTTTTCTGATGCACGAAATCGAGAATCTAGAAGGAACCCAGAAATAATCAAACATTGCACCTAGAATGTAGGTAAGCAAAAACAGGTAAACAAACAATTGGGCTTCCTGAATACTGCTATAATTGTCCAATTGATTTATTTCTTCAGATTATATATTTTTCAAAACTTTTTGTACTCAAATTATGACCATCTACATTTCCATAATATATCCATATTTCAAGTCTGGAAATATTTTTCAAATTTTAAACATTAAATATGAAACTTTTATAATGTAACTTCTTACATTAACCCAGAATGAGATATGAATAGTCAGTGAATCAAAATAGCCAATGTCCATTTCTTGCAGCTACCCGTAAGATGAGATACATATTCTCTTCTCCCCAGTAGTAAGTGTGTTCCCTGTGTATAATGCTAACAGCAAACTTAAATACTGGATATTCCTTCCTTGCATTAGCATACTAAGTATATTTACCACCATGTGCTCTTTCACAACGAATAGGAATGCTTGCTTCCTTAGATTGTCGAACATCACAAACATGAGAAA
This sequence comes from Colobus angolensis palliatus, assembly GCF_000951035.1. NCBI lineage: Eukaryota > Metazoa > Chordata > Mammalia > Primates > Cercopithecidae > Colobus > Colobus angolensis. The sequence continues at coordinate 8,663,024 of NW_012113919.1, read as the reverse complement.
GGATGATTCATTCTTCTTGCATAAGGGCTCTAATTCCAATTCATTTGCCTATTAAGTTTCTTATGTGTTAGCATTTGTTTTTATATCCATAGACTACTTCCTTGTATTCAATTTGCAACAGATATCTTTTATTACATTATTCTTTCTATTCTTCTTATTTCTCACAAGGTTATTGGATGACTTATCAATAGACACACATTGACAGAGAGATCTAAACAATAATCATAAACAGTGACTTTTTCAGTCTTTCAGTAACAGCATCAAAGCTTATTAGTTACAAATAAAAATATTAACAAGCCTAATGCATTGCTAATGTCATCTCATTTTAAAAAACTTGAATTGATATAAAAAATTCTGATGTATTTAATCAGTGCAGACAGTAACACAGAAAGGAAACTATTTGTGTATTAAATAATACATGCTTGGATTAAATCACATGTGTATAAGGCAAGTCTAAAATTATGAGCTAGATATGCAATTGATCTTTAATTAAACTCCTTTTTAAATTTGGCTTCATTAATCATAATACAAATCTTTCTAGGAACTCTTTATGATTGGTTACCCAGTGAAAACTATTGCTAGCTTCTCAGTTTCCCTTGTTGTGGTTTCCAACTTTGGAATAAAAGTAAAACAAAATAAAGCAACACAACCACAACATATCTGGAAAACAAGTTTAGTGCTGTTTACAAGGTAAGAAAAATAAATCTATTTTATTTAAAATATTATCAGGCTGGACATGGTGGCTCATGCCTGTAATCCCAGCACTTTGGGAGGCCAAAGTGGGAATATCATTTGAGCCAGGAATTCAAGACCAAGCTGGGCAACATGAGGAGGCCTCCTCTCTACAAGAAATTAAAAAAAAAAAAAAAAAAGCCAGGCATGGTGGAATATGGCTGCAAACCCAGCTACTCAGGAGGCCGGAAGTGAGAGGATTGCTTGAGCCCAAGAGGCGAAGGTTGCAGTGAGCTATGATCACATCACACCACTGCACTCCGGCCTGGGCAACACAGTGAGACCCTGTGTCAAAAAAAAAAAAAAAAAAATTTATGTGTGTATATGTATTAAAGGATAAGAAATTAAGCATTACAAAAGTTAAAAAACATTTTTAAAGTAATAAATTAAAGTTAAAATTGAATTATTATATTAATTCTGTGGGCTTTCTTAATATATCTTCAAGTTTTAACATCACTCAATGCAAAAAAAATTATGCCAGTGAATGAGTCCAATTTCCTCTGTTCCTTTTCCTCCCAATAAAGCTCCCCCTTGCCCCCACAAAGAAAAATAAAACCCACTCTAAGCCATAACAAAACAATGAGATTCAAATTTCTTAAAAAGGCATTCAACAGACAAAAAGTTGAGTAGAAAACAGATCAAAGTGTCATTATCTGGCGAATTATGGTGACACAGTTAAGTCATTTAAATAATTCAGAGAAATAATAAGAGGCCATTTTTATCAGTTTGCCTAAATTTCCTGAATGTTTATACTAACTTTAAATCTCCTTTTGACTATAAAGTTCCAGATATGGTAGAATGAGGTGGCACTGATAAGTTTATAGTTAAAGAGCAGTTATAAGAAAAACATTTTCAAATTAAGATTTTAAATTTTTTTGTAAAGGTAAAAGTAAACAATCTTATCTGGGACACAAAGAGTATATATTCCCTGCTGTTTTTTTTTTCAAGATATTTCTTCTGGTATTAATAACATATGTAAGGATTTGGAGTTTCTTTTGCTACTGGGCAACAGTAACTGAAATGATGTATAGACAAACGCCTTATGATTAGTATTTTTTCAAGAAATGCCAATGAAAACTAAGTGCAATTATGTTAGTGTCATAACAAGAATCCTCATTCACCTTTAATGTCTTCATATAATAATAAAAAGCACAAAACAAAAAGCACACTTTACAAAGAACCAATAAAGAGGAAAGGGAACAAAGACCTTCAGTTTATTTTATGTATATATAAATATATATGATATATATACATGATATATAAATATATATGATATATACATGATATATATCATATATGCATGATATATATGCATAATATATAAATATATGATATATACATGATATATATCATATACATGATATCATATATACATGATATATGTTTATATATATCATATATGATATATGTTTATATATATAATGCCTTGAATACATTAATTGCTTTGTTAATTTTTTTGTTCACCTGTTATGAAATGAACCTTTCACTGGTACTGTGTATTTTGTACTGAAATCCAACATAAGGCTTGATAAGAAGTAGTACTGACGGAACGAACAACAGTTTCCAATACCCTTGAGCACAACTGCACACCATTTTCATATACAAGTTAAGGAAATCTGAAACTCCTTGTTTTGATGTGATGTGAGTGTCTCTTTACAGGAGGCACAACACATCATTTCTCCTTTCATTTCTCACCCCATTAACTCCCTTGACAAAAGATGCATGCAGATCCTGGGAGGATTCAGTGTTTTCTCTGAATGTTTCAGATACGTTGAGCTGAAAGAGTGGGAGTGTCATATCAATTTTATTTAGACAAAAAGCATTTTTCAAAAATAATATTTTTCTTAGGTGTCTACAGACTCCTTATATAAAATTTTACAGAGTGTATAGTCCCAATGCTACTTTCAACTCTGAAACTAAAGATGCATTGTCAGAAGATAACTCTGAAAATGATGTGATTTGTTATATTCAAATGAGACAATTTGAAAATTGATTGTAATTAAATTTGTACTCAACCTTATCATCCACATTAATTCAGAAACATTAGAATGGTTAAATAGAAAGAGCACTTATTTTATATCCGTTATATGGACTTGCTCTTTTTTATATGCAGTAGATATATGGAATATAAATTACTTCTGTAAAATGGAAAATATTGACAGTATCATACCAGAGAAGAGGTAATGCTACCTGAAAACCCCAACACATTCATTTGCATTTATTGATATGAACAGTGTTGCAGTATTATTTTACTGCCAACCCCTCCTTTTTTCCTCATAGTGATTTCATTTATGTATTTTTTAAATGTCTACAAGACTGCCTGATTATAAAACAATAAAATTACAATACTAATTCCCTTAAAAATACAATAAACACTCTTAGCAACTTCCTCTTTAATTACAGAAGATGGTCTGTGATATTTCGCAATTATTATTTCTATGACTTCTGAAATCTCTTCTCTTGAAAACTACATTAACCTATATTATAGCTCATTGAAATAAAGGAATAACAACTTTGTGAGTGAAGCCTGAATTATGTTTTAGCCCTTCCAAGCTAAGTGACCTTCAGAGTTAGTGGCCACATGATATGTAGCATGTTCCTGCCATACATCAAGTATTTGATTTATATTTAATATCTCCATATTAATAAACACCTACAAGCTAAACAATTGCCATGATCAAAAGAGAAATATGGATCTACCTCCTTTCTTCTAAAGTTTGTTTATTAAAAGTCTTCTCCATCTTCAAAAAGACCTCCCCTTTATCCAGTTGCTGGAGCCAAAAATATGACATTTTTATTTATTCATCTTTTTTCACACTGATTTATTTTGGCATATTTTCCAACCCCAAATTTAATATCATAGTCTCACTGTGGTCAATGTTTCCCTCTTTCTTAGTACTACTATAATCTTGCACTTGGACTACTACAATAATTTTTAAATTTGTCATCTTACCTAAATCCTTTCCCCTTATTGCCCAGCAGAACAAATAATTCTTTAATACTTTAAAACATATATTAAAGGTTGTATTTGCTCTGCTTCAAATTATCTAATAGTTTTTATTCTACTACAAATAAAATCCAATCCGGCTCTGGCTAAGAAAGCACGTTTTACCAATCTTGGAACCTAAAGATCTGCTTACCACGGGTAGAATTCCCTGCCAAAATTCTCCTGTCTCCAGGTTTCTAGAATCACCTAACAAGCTCCTTTTTTATTTTTCCCTGAGGACCGTTCTTAGGAACTAGATTATCTTCTTCAGACTGGAATGCTCTTTGACTAAGCTTAACATGCCTTTTTCGTTTTGGTCTTTTAGATCTCAGATCCAAGTCACATTCTCAAAGCATTTAACTCTCATTCTCCCTTAAAGTAACTACCTAATAATTCTCTGTTACATTGCACTATTTTCATTCTATGCATTGCACTTATTACTATATTATGTTTCTTGTGAAATATCCACTTGTGCTTCATGAGAACAGGGACATGATCATGTTCACTCTTTCATTTCCAGTGTTTAGAACAGGGCTTGGTGTATGGTGGATGTCTAATATATATGGAGTAAGGGATCAAATGAATGAATCATAAATTATTTAATAAAATTTAAATTTTAAGTTCTATCTAATTAAAACAAGCACATTAAATTTATTTTGAATCAATAAATGTCTGCCCAGTTATTTAAAATAAGTCTTTAATATTACTATGACCAACCAAGATGCATCCCAGGGATGCGAGGATGGTTCTCTATATGCAAATCAATACACATGATCCAGCACCTCAATAGAATCAAGAACAAAAACCATAAAATCATTTCAATAGATGCAGAGAAAGCATTTAGTAAACTTCAACATTAATAAAAGCCCTCAACAAATTAGGTATAGAAGGAATGTACCTCAACATAATAAAGGCCACATATGACAAAACCATAGTTACCATCGTACTGGGTGAGGAAAAGTTGAAAGTTTTTCTCTAAGATCTGGAAAGAGACAAGGATGCCTACTTTCAACATTTCCATTCAACATTGTACTGGAAGTCCTAGCCAGAGTAATTAGGCAAGAGGATGAAATAAAGAAGTTCTAAATTGGAAAGGAGAAAGTCAAATTGTCCCTGTTGGCAGCTGGCATGATCTTGTATATATAAAACCCTAAAGACTCCACCAATGAAGTAGTGTAGACTCCACTAATAGAAATGATATGACTTTGGTCAACTTGCAGGACACAACATCAACATATAAAAATCAATAGCATTTTTGTATATCACCAGTCAACTATCTGAACAAGTAATCAACAAACCAATCTCACTTGTAATATCTACACAAACATTTACCTAGAATGCATTTAACCAAGGAGGTGAAATGTCACTACAATGCAAATGATAAAACATTGAAAAAATAAATTGAAGAGAACACAAATAAATGGAAATATATTCCACATTTATAAACTGGAAGAATTAATATTGCTAAAATATCCATACTATCCAAAGTGATAAAAAAAAAAGGTCCAACACAATCCCTATTAAAATGTCAATAAAATTGTTCACAAAACAGAAAAATGTCCAAAAATTTCTGTGGAACCACAAAATATCACAAGGAACCAAAACAATCTTGAGAACAAAAGAGCAAAGCTGGAGGCATTTCACTACCTGACTTCAAAATATACTACAAAGCTATAGTAATCACAACAGCATAATCTTGGCATAAAAACAGACATATAGACCAATGGAACAGAATAAGGAACTCAGAAATATATTTACACATTTACAGCCAAATGATTTTTGACAAAGTTTCCAGGAACACACTACAGGGAAACAATCGTCTCTTCAATAAATGGTTCTGAGAAAAAATTTTACCCACATGCAGAAGAATGAAACTAGATCTCTGTTTCTCACTGTATACAAAATTCAACTCAAAATTGATTACATATTTAAATTTAAGATCCAAAACTGTGAAACTGCAGTCAAATGCTCTACCACTGAGCTATACCCCCGCGCAACAGGTGTTGGAGAGGATGTGGAGAAATAGGAACACTTTTACACTGTTGGTGGGATTGTAAACTAGTTCAACCATTATGGAAAACAGTATGGCGATTCCTCAAGGATCTAGAACTAGATGTACCATATGACCCAGCCATCCCACTACTGGGTATATACCCAAAGGATTATAAATTATTCTACTATAAAGACACATGCACACGTATGTTTATTGCGGCACTATTCACAATAGCAAAGACTTGGAATCAACCCAAATGTCCATCTGTGACAGACTGGATTAAGAAAATGTGGCACATATACACCATGGAATACTATGCAGCCATAAAAAAGGATGAGTTTGCGTCCTTTGTAGGGACATGGATGCAGCTGGAAACCATCATTCTTAGCAAACTATCACAAGAACAGAAAACCAAACACCGCATGTTCTCACTCATAGGTGGGAACTGAACAATGAGATCACTTGGACTCGGGAAGGGGAACATCACACACTGGGGCTTATCATGGGGAGGAGGGGAGGGGGGAGGGATTGCATTGGGGAGTTATACCTGATATAAATGATGAATTGATGGGTGCTGACGAGTTGATGGTGCAGCACACCAACATGGCACAAGTATACATATGTAACAAACCTGCACGTTATGCACATGTACCCTAGAACTTAAAGTATAATAAAAATAAAAAAATAAAAAATAAAAAATAAAAAATAAAAAAAAGACAAAACTGTGAAACTGCTAGAAGAAAACATGGGAGAAATTATTTATAGCATGGGACTGGGTAAGGGTTTTTTTTAGATAGGAACTCAAAAACACCAGCAACTGAAGCAAAAATAGGCAAATACCAAATTCTGGCAAAGACGTGAAAAGGGGGAACTCTCATAACTGTTGATGTGAATGTAAATTAGTAAGTTCACTATCAAAACCAGTATGGAGGTTTCTTAAAAACCTAAAAATAAAATTACCATATGATCCCACAATTTCACTCCTGGGTATTTTTAGAAAGGAAATGAGAACAGTATTTCAAAGAAATGTTTGTAGTCCTGTATTTATTTCAGCAGTCTTCACAATAACCAAAAAATGAGATCAACCTAAGTGTTCACCAGTGGATAAAGGTATAAAAACATGTTGTATGTATGCACAATGGAATGCTATTCGGCTATAAAATAGAATAAAATTCTATTGTTTGTGTCAACACAGATGAATCTAGAGGCCATTATATTAAGTGAAATAAGACAAGCACAGAAGGACAAATACCACATTATCTCATTTGTAAAATCTGTAAATGATGATCCCATAGAAGTAGAGCATTAAATAATGGTTACCAGAAGCAGGGGGAGGGAGGTAGGCTTATGAGAGATGTTGGTTAATAGGTACAAAGTTACACTTTGCTAGGAGGAATAGGTCCTGGTGTTCTGTTGCACAGTAGGGTGGCTATAGTGAAAAATAATATATTGCATATTTCAAAATAGCAAGAAGAGAGGATTTTGAGTGCTCTCACTGCAAAGAATTGATAAATATCTGAGGTGATAGATATGCTAATTATTCTGATTTGATCATTACACAATGTATACATGTATGAAATCATATTGTACCCCATAAATATGTACATTTATATGCATCAATTAAAAACAAAATAAAACTCTTAAAAATAAAAATTTATTACACCCATTCTAGAATATCTGTGATAAATTAGGTATGGTAACAATGGAGAAGATAATGTTAAATCTCCTGTACATGACCTCTTTGAAAGAAGGTACAATATTTGGTATTTATCAGGTAGTTATATACACACTAAACATTTTCATATATGAGAAGTGAAAAGAGCAACATAGCATATAGTCACCTACAACTGGGGCTGCATATCTATAAAAAGAAAAATAAATACAATTAATTTTCCAGAAATGGTTCATTAGTACTGCTGTTGTTGCTCTCCTGTCTCTAATAAAACACTCTTGTGTCTCCTCGTATTGTATAAGCCAGGTTAATCTAGGTCAAGTTGTAACAAACATCACCAAATGCTTAGTGGCTTATAAATGCACAGGCTTATTTCTCACTTGTTCCCTCACATGCCTGCTGAGGACTGTACTCAAAATCTTTTTGTACTGGGACCAAGACTGATTAAACAGACACAATTTCCACCATCCAGTTTTTGTGACAGAGTGTAAAGGGAGCTCCAACAGTGCTAATATTGAAAATAAAATGCTTTGGGCCCAAAATGGCATGTTTTACTTCTGGTTTCAGTTCAGTGACCAAAACTAGTCACAGAGTCACTCAAAAAACAAGGGTCAGGAATTACAGTATTACCATGTGACTGGAAAGCTAAGATCCAAATTATTTATTGAAAAGAACTTACTACTATACCAGATTCTGAAATATGTATAAATATACATACATACTGATGGATACAAAATTCCATGTCTTTTCTTTCTTTATTATCCACAGCTTAATTCTATATACTTTAGATATTTAAAGTGGCTATTCTAAAAATTGTACTTGGGATGTGTACAAATCATGAATTAAACTTTTAATTTATATAATGTTTCCACGTATTTTAGATTTTAAATCTAAATATAGATATAAATGTATTTCAACTCTAAATTACAGTTAACTTGAGCAACTTTTTCAACTTTCAGATTATAGTTTTTCAAATCTCATTTTCCTGACATATTTTTCTTTGCAATTTTGTACCAAAATTATTACTGAGTAATCTATTATTTTAATATTTATCTTATGTATTTGAAATTATTGCTATTACAGTTATCATTAATCCATAAAAATTTGGTATTTTCTATTATGTTGTTAACCAAAACATGGAAAACATTTATTATTTTGAATATGAGATATAATAAGTAAAAAATGGAGCAATGACACCTTTTAGAAAACCTTAAATGCATATTCAATGTAAAGAAAATATGGTTATTAGCGTATAATTTATTCTCTCAATTTTCCTTCTCTCTCATCGAACTTACTGTCCATGGGGAAGGGGGAGATTTGAATTTGCCTTTATTTTGTCATTAGAAATCAAAAAGCTTCATTAGCTTTCTAGTTCAATTTGCATTTTAAAATGAAACATAATTTTTACATTAAACTAATAATTAGTCTTTCATATATCATAGAAAGATAACACTTAAATTTTACTGAATGTAAGACTAGTCTGTGATTATTTTAAAAGTGTCACTTAAAATATTGCAATACTTACAAGATCCCCACACAAAGAGAAGAAACCGTCTGTGGGAAAATCCTTACTTGGTGTGTTTGTTTGCTCAGGCTGCTGTATCAGGGCACCATAAACTGGGTGGCTTAAATAACAGATTTTTTTTTTTTTTTTTTTTTTTTTTTGAGATGGAGTCTCATTCTGTCGCCCAGGCTGGAGTGCAGTGGTGCGGTCTCAGCTCACTGCAAGCTCCACCTCCCAGGTTCAAATGATTCTCATGCCTCAGCCTCCTGAGTAGCTGGATTACAGGTATGTGCTACCACATCCAGCTAATTTTCTTGTATTTTTAGTAGGTACGGGGTTTCACCATGTTGGCCAGGCTAGTCTCAAACCCTGACCTGAAATGATCTGCCTGCCTCAGCCTCCCAAAGTGCTTGGATTACAGGCCTGAGTCACTGTGCCCAGCCTCTCTCCTTTTCCTATTAAGGGCTCTCATTCCTCAAATGGGTTCCAACCTGGGACCTAATGTAAGCCTAATCACCTTTCAAAAACTCCACCTCCAAATACCATTACTCTGGAGACTATGGCTTCAACATATGAATCTGGCAGGAACACATTCAGTTGATAACAATGTGGGAAGATGCTTAGCAGGTTCAAAGAGCTTATTAGAAGCCATGTGAAGGAATGAAAAAATAGAAGAAAATGATATCTCAGAGGTAAATAGAGTGAGGATATGGAAACTTTTGTAGATTTTGTTTAAAATATAATGAGATGTTTTGGAAATATAAGTAAAATTCTGATGTGTGTTTTTAAAAGTCTATATTGGCTGAGAATGAAACATTATTGGCAGAGGGCAAAGTTAGAAACAGAAAGTTCAATAATATCATCATTGCTGTTGTCTCAGTTGAAATTTGATGGAGGCTTTTACTAACATGGTACTAGCTAAAGTGGTGGGAAAAAAATTTATTAACATTTACTGTGTTTCATAAAAATAAAACTTCTGGATAACTGGAGAGATCAATAGATAAATTTTGAATGATAGGCTTTAAATATTTGTAAACAAGTGATGTTTAAAAATGAGGTCCTTGGATCGTCAGCATTACCTGGGAAGGAAAGTTGTTAGAAATGAATATTCTCAGACCCCACACCAGAACTAATGAATCCGAAGTTCTGAGGGGTGAAGTCAGCAATTTGATTTTAAACAAACACTCTAGGTGATTTTGACAAAAGCTCATTTGAGAACTGTGATGTAAACCATACACATGAAAATGTCAATTACAGAAATCCATCAATATGGGTTTATGGATTTCAGAGCAGAAGTTTGAGACAGAGATATAAATCTGGAAGTGATCAGCACATAGACAGCACTTAAAACCATGGGAATGGTTGAAATCACATACACTAAGTAGGAGCAGAGAGAAATGCCACAACTGAGGCCAATATTTCATTTTCAGTGGTCTGTAAACAACATTTTAAAAGGAGCATCTATAGAGACAGGAAGAAAGCTAGGGATGTGAGATACCATAGACACCAAGTGAAGAAAGAGATTTTAAAAGGAGTAAAAGATAAGCAATGTCCAATGAAGCTAAGAAATTCAGCACACCTTAAACAGTGGTGGGTTGATTTATGTTCAACATCTGGCTCTCTGAGGAAAAGCAAAATCAGATTAGTAAAGTTTTTCCATTTCTGTGCTGCTAAATACTCCCGGCATGCTTAATTTCAAGCCAGTGAATAGTGGGCAAATTTGGCAAGAGACACAAAATAGCACGCCATTATGTATTTCTGTCATGTAGAATATATATATATACACACATATATATCTCAACCTCAAAAAGACAGGTAAGAGCAAAATGTAATGAAATAAGAGGAAAATGAGTTTTGAGTATTCATTACTATGTTTTTTATAAATGTTTTGTATATGTATATGTGTGTATGTATGTAATCAACTCTTAATAAAGTCTGTGTTTAACAATAACCTTGCAGAATTTCTGGGAATTAAATAATCAGCTCTCATGTGTCAGTAGGTATTGACTCCTGTACACTATTGCTAAGAAATCTAAGATTTCAAATGTTTTTCCAGGTCCTGGGAACTTCACGTATTGATACTCTTAGTATATTAAACACATACTTAACAGTTTTATATATTCTCCTACATTTAAGCTGTCCAAGAAAGGAAATTATGATGTATTATGTGATCTATATCTTAAACAGCACAGAACAAAAGATTTAACAGGTTCCCAATCAAACGATTGATTTGTAAGTACATCCATGACCTATTCTTCTAACTCTAAAAGTCTTTGAATGGAACAAAAAATTCTGCAGGCTTGGAAACATGTGAAGGATAAATCATATTATAATGATATTCATAATATAAATTAGCTCATGCAAGTTTCAGTTTTGACATAATTTATGCAAAATTTGACACACTTTTCTCTAGCATAAGATATATGTCACCTAGAAGTACAGGATCTTTGCATAGCTGACTTTTGCTGGACTTAACAGGGTACAAAGATGAGTGTGGAGCTCACAACAAAAGATCAAAAGATGCACAGCGGTTTTGAGTGTGCTTGGACTTCATCCAATTCTGGCTGAATCTGAACTGAATTATTCATGTTTTGTTTTTTTTTTTTAAGTGCAGTAAAAGTGATTTTTTTCTTAAAAAAAGGAAAATCACAGTTAATTTATCTTCTGAAAATACTGAGTTTTTTTTCCTGACATGAAAGCAATCAAGCATTCAGAGTCCAGACACTGATTTTTATTCTGAAACATGAGTCTGAGTGGAATTCAGATAAAGCTGAGCCATTTTTCTTTGCCAAACAAGAACCCCAATAATTGCCAGGGGAAACATTCTAAAGGTTTCATGACTGTTTTAGATTCTTAGGGCTGCTGTGACAAAATACTACAAACTGAGTGGATTACAAGAGAACTGTATTGCCTCACAATTCTGGAAGGTAGAAGTCTGAAATCAAGGTGTCAGGAGGGTCATGCTCCTTCTGAAGTTGGTCAGAGGGAATCCTTCATTGCCTCTTCTTCTATAGCTTTTTTCTTTCTTTTGTTTTTTTGAGATGGAGTCTCTCTCTGTCACCCGGGCTGGAGTGCAGTGGTGTGATCTCGGCTCATTGCAGCCTCTGCCTTCAGAGTTCTCCTGCCTCAGCCTCCTGGGTAGCTGGGATTACAGGCACCTGCTAACATGCCCAGATAATTTTTGTATTTTTATTAGAGCTGGGGTTTCACCATATTGACCAGGCTTGTCTCGAACTGCTGACCTTAAATCATCCACTCGCCTTGTCCTCCCAAAGTGCTAGGATCACAGGCGTAAGCCACCACTCCGGGCCCCTTGACTCTTCTTAGTGTCTGGCAGTTTGCCTGCAATTCTTGCTGCTCTTTGGTTGGTAGATGCATCACTCCATTTTCTGTCTCTGTTGTCACATTACCACCTTATTTTTGTGTATCTCTGTCTTCTCCTCTTCCTAGGAAGATACTAGTAATATTGAATTAGATCCCACCCTAAAAAAAACTCATCTTAACTTGATTCCAGCTGCAAACACCCTATTTCCAAATAAGGCCACATTCAGAGGTACTAGGGCTTCAGATTTCAGCATTTCTTTTTTGGAGATACAGTTCAACCCAGAAACCAGAACCTACCAAGTACAACACATTCTGGCTCTGGAGAAAGAATAAATAGTTCTTTGAATGTACCATACATTTTAGCTCAAAGGCAAAAACATGGGGATTTAATTACGATGCAATTATTATTACAGTATTTGATAGGTCTGAGCCTTGAAAAGAGTGACATCACAAAATTGATATGCTTTTCAAATTTAATATTTAGCATATCATTTTAGATATTTTAATGTTGTATATTAGTTTACTATATTTCAATAACACTTGATGAACTCAAATTACAATCACCAGAGGTATATTAAATATGAGACTCAAAAGAGTCTCTTTCAGCTGTTTCTTTTACTCTATTTCATCTATAGTTCATCAAGATTTGTGTTCATTTCAACTAAAAAAAACTAAATGGCAAAAAACAGTACTTTTTTTTTTTTCCTATTAAAACCTGCTCTTTTTCACACATCTTGAATAAGTATATCCATTTAATAGCACTATAAAAATGTTGGTGTGGCTGTAACGAGATCATTAACTTTATTGCTATAATCACGGTACAAGGTTAAACTGTACCCTCAGCAACAAAATTAGTGTCCAACTGTTCCAGGTGTCTCTCCAAGAATTTTCTCAACATAACATGTATTCTGTTGTAATTGAAAAATTAATTACCTACCATGCATGTTTTAATTTTTCATCTCAAAAACACATACAAGTTCCAACTTGTATTTGTTTGCTTTTCTGGATTTCTATATTAAAATTTATATTATAAATATGTAAACGAGTATAATTATCATTCCTACATATTTTAGTCTTATTTAAATACCAAAATTAAGATTGCAGTTACTATGTACCATAAATTTTACACAATCAATAAAAATTAATGTATTGCAACATTAAAATTTTGTTTAGCTATTTTAATCAAATAATAAACAAAAAATGCAATAATCTATCATCCAAGCAAATTTACTGTGTGAGACAAGAGTATGTAAAAGAAATGTAAAGATTAGGAGCTCTTAGTGAAGTTGGTTCATATTTTTTTAAGGAGTGAATAAAACTCACGTGACTGTGATAATTACAGAAACACAATTACTTTGCCATAGCAGTATATATAGAGAAAACCATAAACCATAGAGCACAATAGAAATAAGAAGAAAGTAATTGAAAGTAATGAATTTTATAAAATGAAATCAGCTGGGTGCAGTGGCTCATGCTTGTAATCCCAGCACTTCGGGAGGCCGAGGTGGGTGGATAATGAGGTCAGGAGATCAAGACCATCCTGGTTAATATGGTGAAACCCCATCTATACTAAAAATACAAAAAATTAGCCGGGCATGGTGGCAGGCGCCTGTAATCCCAGCTGCTTGGGAGGCTGAGGCAGGAGAAACACTTGAACTCAAGAGGTGTGGAGGTTGCAGTGAGCCAAGATCACGCCACTGTATTCCAATCTGGGCAACAGAGCTAGGCTTCATCTCAAAAATACATAAATAAATAAGAAATCACTATCTAATTCATAAAATGAACCAAATAATTATTAATTAATTAAATGAATGGCTGCCCAAATAAGCAAGTGAAAAATTAGAGAAAGCAAGTTCAGGTAATAGGCAAAACTAGCAAGTACAAGCAGCTACAAATATTAAATTTAAAATATCAAAATTTTAAGAATGACATTAAAAAATGTAAAGATTCTTTCTGGGTTTTGTTTTGCTTTTACCTGTAATATAATTTATTTTTTTCAGGTAAACAATACAATTTTATTAAGTATGGTCATTATGCTGCACATTAGAGTCCCAGACTTGTTCGTCTTACAAATACCTGTTTATATCCTGTGACAAATATCTCATTTCCCACACCTCTCAGGCCTTGGCAACCACTGTTTGACTCTGCTCTTATGAATAATTAAGCAGAAAAATAAATAAAAAGCGTATTTCTGTTTTCTTGGAAAGGCAAATACAGATAGAAATTGTGGTGTTATATTATTTTCGGTCTTGTTAATTCAAACTTTGGAAGTGTGGCTCAAAAATTACTCATCATTTAATAACTGCAAATAAAAACAAAGGCGGAATGTAACCTTTTCATTTATAGCAGAGATGTTTAAGAAGTTCCATAATGTCCAGTAATATCAAGATTCTGGGAAATGCAAATGTTAATAATCTTTTGGTCATTGTTTCAATAAATTATGCAACTTTTCTAGAGAACAGTTGATGATATCTAGCAATTTTTTTTTCTTTTTCTTTTTTTTGAGACGATGTCTTGCTCTTGTCCCCCAGGCTGGAGCGCGATGGCACGATCTCGACTCACTGCAACCTCTGCCTCCTGGGTTCAAGTGATGCTCCTGCCTCGGCCACCCCGAGTAGCTGGGATTACAGGCGCCTGCCACCACACCCACGTGATCTACTCACCTCGGCCTCCCAAAGTTCTGGGATTACAGGCATAAGTCACCGCACCCGGCCAATATCTAGCAATTTTTTGTTTGTTTGTTTGTTTGTTTTGTTTTGTTTTGAGACAGAGTCTCGCTCAGTCACTCAGGCTGGAGTGCAGTGGCACGATCACGGCTCACTGCAACCTCCCAGGTTCAAACAATTCTCCTGCCTCAGCATCCAGAGTAGCTGGGACTACAGATGCATGCCACCACACCCGGCTAATTTTTGTATTTTTAGTAGAGACCAGGTTTCACCATGTTGGCCAGGCTGGTCTCGAACTCCTGACCTCAAG
>NW_012113919.1:8596923-8647787 GCF_000951035.1 Colobus angolensis palliatus | reverse complement strand
ACCCGGCTAATTTTTGTATTTTTAGTAGAGACCAGGTTTCACCATGTTGGCCAGGCTGGTCTCGAACTCCTGACCTCAAGTGATCTGCCCGCCTCGGCCTCCCAAAGTGCTGGGATTACAGGTCTGAGATACCGTGCCCAGCCGATATCTAGCAGTGTGGTAACTGCTGTATTTTTGACCTAGTGATCATAAGAAGTGAGTAGAGAATAATCTTTGCGCTGTTGTTAGAAAAAGTGAATATGTATTGAAGTGAAGTCAACCAATTAAACACACTATGAGTTATCTATAGTTAAAAAATGTTAAAAACAAAAAGCAAAAAAACTGTATTTGTCAAATAAAGCAAGTAAATATCCAAGGGCTAAGAAAATATATTCCAAGACATATTAGTGAACACAGTAAGGTACAGAACAATGTGTATATGAATAATATGATTGCCTTTATGAAAATAGTTTATAAATTCAATATATAAATGTCACATAGAAAACTTTGAGGAGGAGCTGGGTGAGATTCCATATTTAACTTCATTTACTTTGCCTCCAATTATTTATTATTCTTTGCTTTGTGTATTATTTATTTATTTACTTCAATTGTGGTTTCCTGGGAAATAATTTTCATGGTTCTTTTCATTTTTGTCATGATACTTCTCTAGTTCTATAGAATTTATTAAATGTTATATGAGCATATGAATAGTATAAGACTGAGGAAAAGGTGTTCAATCAATATTGCTGGAATTTTTTAATGATTGGGAAAAATCAGTTCAAAACCTTACTTAATTGTACAAATTACCTCATATTATGCATTTATTAATTCCAGCTAGAGCAAAGTACCCTTTAAAATGAGCTGAAATATACTATAAGGAACATCTATCAAACACTAAAAGAATGATAATTTATGAATCTTAGAGGTCTAACAGAAATTATAACAACAAACTATCCACACTATAATTAAGAATTTCTTAGGGATCTTACAACAAGATCTTAGGGATCTTACAACTCCTCAGCAATAAGTCTGACAAATAATATATCAAAAATACTAAAAATATACAGCTTAGCTAAAGGCAAAAATCAGAAACCCCTTGCCAGAAACAAGGAGGGAATTAAAGTCATATATATGATAGAAATGAGAGGGTCAGGAGAAAGTAGTTAAAACCAGGGGCAGTTACACATAATCAGAGCCTGTTGAATATGTCTGTGAAATGCTGGGATATAAGGCTAGACCCGACCATTTGGAGGGTTATTGGACATGGGCTTCCTGCAGCAAAGCCTGAGTTAAGAGGAGACTTTCCATTTAGTTGCTTGAAACAGCAACTAAAAATCTACCGTTTGACCCAGGGAGTTGAGTCAAACTAACTACCTGGGTGGCATCATGGCAGGCTGCCTACATGGTCCCTAGGTGGAAAAATAGTCACTGAAGAAAAATCAGATGCCACCCATGCCTGTGAAGACCTGGGTCCCTGGAGAGAGTAAAATGAAAATTGTAGTAGAATCAATATAATTGCTTGAGTCCTGGCAGAATTAAAAACAAAATCTGCCCATGGGAATGTTTATAAACTTGTGGTACCTGCAAAACTTTTAGAGAAGCCAGCACACCCTGAAATTAAATAAACCTCTAGCGAAAGTCAGAAAAAAGTACGTGAAAAAACACTTACCAAAAATAAGCTGTGCACTAAAGCAGAAAGGAACTCAACTCATTGCATATAAACACTGTTAATTTAGTTAATTAGACAATTAGCAAGGAGTTTTAAAAATCATGACTAAAATCCATGATGGAAAATTTGTTTCACTAAAGATGCGGAGAGAACAATATATCATTAAATGAAGAAACAATATTAAGGAGAAAACACCTATGGTTCCAGTAAATGAACAGGCAAAGACCAGAAATGAATAAATTACAAAAAGTCAAACTGCTATTAGGACCATATAATCAAGAAAAGTGCCCAAACTAAAAGGGACAAATGATACATGAAATAAAATAATGCATAATTTTTTTCCACAAATCTAATTAACAAAATATATTAACTAACACTGTCAACAATTAGCTGTAAAGGAATACTCTCACAATTACATTTGTGTGTGTGTGTAAAATGCTACAATGCTTCTGAATAGGATTTTGACAATGTTCATATGAAACAATCAATGATTTATTTCTTAATTAATTTTTTAAAAGCCTACTCAATGAAATGTGAATGCTAAGTGAAGTATCCTGTAAATTTAAATATATTCATAGTTTTACCATGTATAAAAATGTTTTATAATATGAGAACAAGATATATAAACAAAATTACACATATTCAGTGGATTGTTGCCTGGATTCTAAAAAACACTGTATATAGAAAACACATAATAATGTCTAGTGCTAGCCACATTTCTCATGAATAATTGTTCACTTGTTGAATAAGTGAACAAATGAAAGAGTATTTAAGTCTATCAAATTAAATGAGGTATAAAGTTAGGGTGTGGAATGTAGGAAGGTTATAATACCCTCTCATCTAAAGTAAAAATAAGAATAAAGTTTTTAAACTGAAGTCTTTGAATTAGAAATCTATTAATTAAATTATTCACTAATTTATGAAGCTAATTTACTAAATGCAGAAAATGTTATTTATCCCCTTTATTATTACATGATTTCAAAGTAGATATTATTTTATAATAGTCAAAAGGGCAGATATTTTTTTAAACCCTATTCCGAATGCTTACCCTTTAGAAAAGTAATCATATTTACTAATATCCCGTACAGATCAGATTCTTCTTGTAGGCTATAACTTTCTTCAATGGTTATGTTATAAAATTCCATACCACTCAATATGGTTTGGTTGTATTCCCACCCAAATCTCATCTTGAATTGTAACTCCCACAGTTCCCACATGTCGTGGGAGGAACCCCATGGGAGGTGATTCAATCACGAGAGTGGGTCTTTCCTGTGCTATTCTTGTGATAGCATATGAGTCTCACAGGATCTAATGGTTTTTCAAAGAGGAATTCCCCTGTACAAGCTCTGTCTTCTCTTTGCCTGCTGCCATCCATGTAAGAGGTGACTGGCTCCTCCTTGCCTTCCGTGATCATTGTGAGGCTTTCCCAGCCACGTGGAACTGTAAATCCATTAAACCCTTCTTCCTGTATAAATTGCCCAGTCTCAGGTATGCCTTTATCAGCAGTGTGAAAATGGACTAAGTCAGTGAAGTACGAATATTATCCTGCAATATCTTTATTGTCATTTTCATGTCCTTTCTTTTGTTCTTTCCTCAATTCTTCCTCACCTTTTGCCAGCTTTTGTCATTACAGAAAAACTCTTCCTGTTTAAGCTGTTCCCCCTTCACATTAATAAAATTCATTTTGACAAGACCAGTATTGCCTTTAATGGGATCTGACTCTTCTTCTCTTAAATGTTAGAATTCCCTATAGTTCTGCTGTTATCCATTTTCATCCTATCACTACAAACTCTTTTCCTCAAAGTTTCCCCATTTCTCTGATAATCAAGAACTTTGTGTGACTAATCCCCACATCCTGAAGTGAGGAAAACCACTTTCTTTCTAAAATTTAGTGCAGATTTAAAAAGCTGATTTGGGCCAGGCATGGTGGCTCACACCTGTAATCCCAGCACTTTGGGAAGCCCATGGAAGCAGATCACTTGAAGTCAGAAGTTCGACATCAGCCTGGTTAACATGGTGAAACCCTGTCTCTACTAAAAATACAAAAATTAGGTGGGCGTGGTGATGGGAGTCTGTAATCCCAGCTACTTCGGTGGCTGAGGCAGGAGAATGGCTTGAACCCGGGAGGCAGAGGCTGCAGTGAGCCAAGATTGCACCAGGCACTCTAGCTTGGGTGAAAGAGTGAGACAGTGTTAAAAAGAAAGGAGAGAGAGAGAGAGAAAGAGAGAGAGAAGAAGGAGGGAGGGAGAAGGGAGGCAGGGAAGGAAGGAAGGGAGGGAGGGAGGGAGGGAGGGAGGGAAGGAAGGAGGGAAAGAGAGAGAAATCTGATTTGAAAAATGTCTCTCTCGTTCTAATATTTTGGAATCTCTTGTTTCTCTAAATTTAATGCTGACTTCTGTCCAGGCCTCCTTTTGTATATCCAGTCTAATTGTTGGAAGTTCATATATTATTTGAATTCTTTGGAAAACCAGTGCCTCTAATGCAACACATATCTATGCTGTCTCCCAAATTTATAACTCCAGCCCTGATCTAAGCTCTGGACCAAATACTCAAAAGTGTACTTTTGTGTTTCCAATTTAGATGACTCATAAAGATCCTAGTCAAACATGTCACAGCATGGCTTATGCCTGTAATCCTAGTACTTTGGTACTTTGTGAGGGCGAATAGGGGAGGATCCCTTGAGGGCAGGAGTTAGAAACTAGCCTGAGTAACATAGGGAGAACCTATCTCCACAAAAAATTTAAAGATTAGCTGGGCATGGTGGTGCACACCTGTACTCCTAGCTACTTGGGAGGCTAAGGTAGGAGGATTGGTTGAGCCCAGGAGATAAAGGATGCAGTGAGCCATGATCATGCCATTGCACTTTAGCTTGGGCAACAGAGTGAAACCCTGTCTCAAAAACAAGCAAAAACAAAAAACATATAACAACAGAACAGAACACTTGATGTATCTCTGCCATAACTAAATCCTTTACCATTGTCACGTCTCAGTAAATGGCATGATCATGCACTCGGTGTGTCAGATAAAAAGTCTGCAGATCACAAGTGCATCTATTGCCCATCATGTCCATCACCGTCACCATAACTCAAACCACAATCACTCTAACCAAAACTGCAATAGCTCACTCTCTGCATCCACATTTGTCTACCAGACTTTATTCTTTCCATGAGGCAAAGCAGATTAATGTATTCTCTTACTCTACCCCAACACTTTCTCATCACCACCATCATAAGATTAGAGTTCCTTCCCATGGGTCACAGGATCTCACATAATCAGCCTCTTGCCTGCTCCTGGGGCATGGTTTTTATTCTTATCTTATCTAAATTCACTCTAAGTAAGTGGCCATCTTACTTTTCCTCCAACCTGCCGAGCTTTCTCTTGCTTTAGCGTCTGGAAACATTTCCATCTCCAGCCAGATGTTGATAACTCTCCTTCCTGAGCGTGTAGAAGACCTTTCTAAACCCTATGCTTTAGAAGACCCTGATGATCACAAATTAAAACAGAAAATGTTTCTTTTCTCCTTCTTTGGAATAACAGGAGTTGTTTTGTTTGTTTTTTGTTTGCTTGTGTGTTTAAGTTCTTAAAAGTTCAGTAACCCAATGGGGCACATACGTTTATGGGCCAGTGATCGCCCCAAAGCTGAACTGGGATGTACAGACCAACGGATGTAAGTCTGAAAGAGTAAACAAGATGAGTATGTGTGATTGGGTTTGGATTTGTGTAAGTGTATGTGAGAGTGTATGGCTGAGTGCGATGAAAGTGTGTAAGAGTATGTGAGACTCTGTGTTTGTGCAGGTGTGTGTGCTTATGCACACATGTGTGTAGGAGTGAGGGCAGAAAGGAGAAAACCACAGGCTCTGGAGTGATAAACCAGAAAAAAGAGGAGGCAGCGGTTTCCATTTGTTTACCCCCAAATCCCTCAATTAAGTATGTAGCAAATCTTATTTTCTGAACTCTGCTAGGTTTTTGTCACTTTAGAGACATTTACAACTTTTTGCAAATTCTGAGTGGGGAAAAATGAGGCATGGCTCCCCAGAAAATCTTTTTTTTTTTTTTTTTTTTTTTTGCCACGGAGTCTCATTCTGTCACCAGGCTGGAGTGCAATGGCACAATCTCAGCTCACTGCAAGCTCCGCCTCCCGGGTTCAAGCGATTCTTCTGCCTCAGCCTCATGAGTAGCTGGGACTACAGGCACGCGCCACCAAGGCCAGCTAATTTTTGTATTTTTAGTAGAGACGGGGTTTCACCATGTTGGCAAGGATGGTCTAGATCTCTTGACCTCGTGAGCTGCCCACCTTGGCCTCCCAAATTGCTGAGATTACAGGCTTGAGCCACCACACCCAGCCTGCTCCCTGGGAATCTTGATTGGATATCCCAGGCTCAGGAGAGTTCTGTGTTTGATCTTAATTCTCAAAGATCCAAGCTGTCCCTCAGCCTCATACTGGCATGAAATGAGAATAGAATTGGATCCTTGACAGCCCATGAGCATGAATTCTGTTAAAATTTTAACTGTTTAGCGAGATGACACGTTGCTCTCCATTTGTATTCTTACATCAGCTGCCTGGCATGTGAAAGGATGGCCTGTCAAGAATCCCCCCATCTGAAAGCAATTCTTCTGGGCTATCATCTCCCATGGCTTATTCAAATCCACTTAATGTTACTTCCAATGGACTTCCATGATGAAATCCACTAAGAGTTCTCTTCCCACATCCTGTCACTCTGTATCTGCATACATTGCATTAGACTCGTTTTCAGTCACCTCTACCAGACAATATATTTTAATATTTTGTTAAAGAGTTCATTTTCCATCTCTTGCACTAGAATATGGGCTCCATGGGGGAGGGACTTGGTCTTTCTTGTTTTCATCATTCAGTGCTTAGAACAATGTCTGGCACATAGTAGTTGTTCAATAAATATTGATTGAATAAAATAAAACAATGGATATAATGTCTAAGTGCATGTAATATCTAATATTATATCTAAAGCACATCTAATGACTAAATATAACCAGTCTTTGTAACCAGTTTCACCCATCCCTGAAATCAATTTTATCAAAGATCACCAGATTCACCTACTAAGTTATTGGGATCATGACGCTTTTTCCTCTGAAAATTTGCAGAAATTTTATTTTGTTTTATTTAGGTTTAAACAGAATCATCTAATCATCTGTAATGATTTGTAAGATTTGTAATGCTTTGATAGAAAAGTTCACCTTCCTTAGCCTGATGTTCTGGGCCTCCAAAGTGTAGATGACAATTTTTCGATTTTAGCCTTAGTCTTCTGGATACTTGCAGTTAAAATGATTTTGCTTCATTGTGTATGAGGACCCAATACTCCCACCAGTGAATACTCTACTGTCAGGCAAGCACAGGATCTCCCAGAGAGGAGTCTTTGGTTCTTTGAACAACTGGGAAATACATGCCAGCTTCACAGAACTAAAGTAATTGGTATCTAAATGGCTCTTCAGCATATTCGACCTGTGTGATTTTGTCACACAAAGAGAACACTCAATACATATATAACTCTCCAACGTATCTTTACATTCCTCACTTTAAGGACTATACAACTATTAATTGCATAATTGTGCATATCTTTCAAAATTATATATTTAATAGTGAGGCATCTCTATATATTCTTTACTGATAGTCAAACTAAAATAATTAAGTAACACAAAAATGCCTCATTTGGCAGGTAATTCACTCCCTAAATACAATATTTAGTTTTCGGAAAGCTCCGTAAGAATTCTCAATAGTTACAACTAATAAAAGACATACCAGTCCCCTTCTTGAGAAGAGCATTTATTTCACTTTTATAAAAACATTTTATACTAAGTAATTCTCCATAGCTTTGTTTTACTGGCGTTTTTAGTAATATTTATACTGACTTTAACCTATAAAACATTTTTATCTTAATTATTATTAATTTTATGTAAAATTTATAATAAAATGTTTCATCCAATAAATAATTTATGTAAGTAGATACAGCTATTGTCATATGGACTCAACTACATCACTAGAAAAAGACATAAATGTGACTTTAGATAGATACAGATATACACACTCCCATATCCTCTCAAAAGTACTAAAGTATTTATAATGTCTAACATATTGGAAGTAATTAGAATAATCTCATATCTCATGTAATATACTTTCTTCCTTTCACACAATTGAATGTTTGACTGTTTACATTGCTTATTTATTTCCAGTAAATTACATATTCCCTAACTTGCTTGAGGATTAGGGTTACCTGAGGTACTTAATAAATGTTGTCATTATTGGGCCCCAATTCAGATCACCTTAATCAGAATATTTTGAGGGTGAGGGGCTGGAACCATTATCATCAAGTAGGTAGACCAAACCACTGCTCCTGCATAGCATGTGCCACCACAGAACACCTCAGAATATACTCTCCACCAAATGAAGAACAAACAAATATTTTTCAACTAAAATTTAAATGATTCGTGTGTATGTTTGCTAGGGCTGCCATAAAAAGTAGAATAAACGAAGTGACTTAAATAACAAATTTGTTGTATCACAATTCTGGAGGCTAGAAGTCCAAAAGCAAAGTGTTGGCAGGTTGGTTTCTTCTGAGGAATGTGAAGGATGTGTGTTCTGGGCCTCTCTCCTTCTCTTGTAGAAAGCTGTCTTCTCCCTGTATATTTTAAAATCACCTTCTATTTAAATCATACATCTATGTATGCATGTGTCCAAATACCCTCTTCTTATAAGTATACAAGCCATATTGCATTAAGGCTCACTCCAGTTACTTTATTTTAACTTGACTCCTTTACTCAATAAAGACTTATTTCCAAATAAGGTGGCATTCTGAGGTACTGGGGCATTCTAATGCCCCAGCAGATAAATTAGAGGAGGTTTACTTCAACCTGTAACAGGTTCAATGGCAGTCATTTTCCAGTGTTATCTATGTTGACTTTTAGTAGTGTATATTCTCCAATCATATTTTTTCTCAACTTTCTTCCTTTACCATTATAGGGAAATCACGCATGTGCAGCAGCTGATGATGGGACCAAAGTCAATGTGTCCAAACGCTCTCCTTGTTAGGAAACACAAAAGTCCTTACTGTGCAATCTCATAGGAAAGTTTCTAATATATTCCTGCCAGAACTTCAGAGTTGGGGTAATTCCTCAAAGCCCTGCAATGTTTCTCCTTTCACATTTGACATATGTAAGTCTGTATATCTTTTTTCTTCTTCTTGTTTTGGAGAAAAAATAAAAAACTCTTAAGAAAATGAAATCTGCTGAGTTAACCCTGGCGGAGGTGAAAAGTCAAAGATGAGGAGCAGCCTTCTGGTGTGGAAACTTTTGTCTTGATGAATAATTGATGGACACCGAGAGCACAATTTGCTGCTTCTAAGCATGCAGCCCTGACATGGTATGGCATAGGAATCTCGAGTGTAAAAGGATTCTTACTTTATAAGCAAACATCCTGAGATCAATATTAGATTCTGAAATTTTCTTATGTAATTGGCTTAAAAGAAGAATGGATTATGAAGGTTATGGAAAGCCATTGTCTTCTAAATTTAGTTGTACTCCCATTATTGAGACTTAGATTTTTTAGTTTTTTTCTACTTATTTTTCTGTTTAATGAATGATTGTTACTTTTTTTTTTTTCTTTTTTTGGTAGAAATAGGGTCTCACTCTGTTGCCCAGGCTGGAAAAGAGTGACATGATCGTAGCTCACAACAGCTTGGAACTCCTGAGCTCAAGCAATCTTCCCACATCAGCCTTCCGATTAGCTAGGACTATAGGCAAATGCCACCCTGCCTGGTTGAGTTTTAAAAATTTTTTGTAGAGATGACATCTTGCTATGTTGCCCAGGCTATTGTTGAACTCCTGATGTCAAGTAATCCTCTTACCTAAGCCTCCCAAAGTGCTGGCATTACAGGCATGAGTCACCTTGCCCAGTCTTCTTTTCTGTTTTATAAGGTAGATAATGGTCTTCAGATTAATTAGTAGATATGAAGCTATAATATCTATATATTAAAGCTGTTCAGTGTAGGGCATTTCTGAGGCTTTTTTCCTCCATCATACTCTCCTGGCAAAACCTTAGCTCTTTTTTCTTCAACACTCCTGGTATTCTGTACCTGTATCTGAAAAACTAAATTTGTGGGAAGAAAAACCATGATCATGGTGAGTATTCTTATTTTTAATTTAAGGGCATGTCCCAGAAACGACCCTTTATGCTACCTGGAATCCAACTAGATTTCTAGATTTCTCTAATCAATTCTCTCTCTCACTTTCAAAGGAGAGAAATCCACAACTCTTCTTGTCAAGCTTCTAGGATAATCTCTTTCTCTGTTGATGAACTTACTCCTAGTTCCCTAGAAAACAGGAAGCATTCAGGAGAAAAATTGCACCTGTTCTTTCAACACCCAATAAGCAATCTCCCTAAAGGTATGAATGTTCTCCCTACACATGGGTGTTCTGCCAACAACCAATCGACAAGCTCTCTGCAGGTTTGTGTGTATATGCATTTCTGCACCTTGCTTCCTATTAAAATGAAAAGATTTTTCATTCTCTTCTCTAATCTCAGTACCTCGCTGTCCCTTCTGCATGGGAACATGTAATCTCTGTCCTACTCAAACACTCTTATTCCATATTCCATTTATCATTATTTTATTTACTTTCTACTGAATCATTACTGCAAATATAAAAACATTTTGCAATACTATTTGCTATCTTAAAATATGTTCTTGATCCCCCATTTCCACTCCACATACAAGGCTACATTTGCTCCAACATTTGATAAAACTCCCATGGGGGGAAAAATATCTGTATCTTCTGTCTCCAGTTCAATCTTTGGTCATTTCCTCTGGAATAAATTTCAAATAACATTTCATCCCCATTCCTCAGGTTAGGGTTTGTTGAAGGTCACCAATGACTTCACATGGCTACCAGTTCTCAGTTTTTGCCTTGCTCTAACAGCACCATATGACACAAATCAGTGACTCCTATTTTCTTAAGTGTTCCCTTTATTTAGTTGACAGAGCACCCTAATCTCTTAGTTTTCAACTTTTTTGATTATTTTACTCCAGATTGTTCTGCTGGATCTGTTAAAGAAATAGTTATTCTGGCCCTTGTTAAAATGCTAAGAAAGACTTATTCAAGAGAAGTGAGATCATGCTTAATTCTGAACTCAGAAAAGGCACCTCAAGATTCATACTCAAGGCAAAGAGTAAGAAGGTCACTGGGTAGAAAATTACTAAGAGGAGACACCCAGGGTGAGGGTATTCTTTCTAAACCAACTGATTCAGATTCTTACCGAAGCGGGTGAAGGACTGATACGTCAAGGGTGGAAGACTTGAAACATGATCACATATCATGTGGTAATCAGATACTATGGGTGGGAGGATTCTTGTTAAATTAGTTTAGAAAGATTCTTACTAAGTCAGAGCATGGCAGGCTAAAAATAGGAAAGAGGTAAGGTCAAGGCCTAGGTGAAAAGAATGCCCAGAGGAGCCTGGCTAAACCTTGGTCAGTGAGAGAGTTTTTGCAAGGTGCCATTTATTTTTACCAAGTTCTGAATTTTAGAATGCCCTAACGACGAGTCTCCAGGTCCTTCCTCTTCTCTCTCTAAATGTACCTCCTTAGCTGAGTTGATCCAGTACTGTGGCTGTCAGTGCCAACTATATTCTTCCAATTTACACTTTTTAATTTCTAACCTGAATTCTTTGACTAAACCTTAGACATGGATATCCAAATGTTGCTATACATGCTAAGTTGGATTTCTTGTAGGAATTTAAATGCTAACATTTCCGAACTCTAACTCCAGATCTTCTCAAAACCAGCATCTCTGGCTTCAATGGTTTTTCTCTCAAAAAAAAAAAAAATCATATTATACTGTGGAATTATCCTAGATATTTATAAATAAATTTATTTATAAATTAAAAATATCTTTTAATTTTTATAAATTAAAAATAAATTAAAAATATCTGTTTATTTATAAATATTTATAAATAAAATAATCAAATATCCTCTATTTTATTCTCACATCCATTCTACTGAGCCCTTGTGACTTGCTCTTCAAAATAGATCTAAAATTTTACTACACCCAGAAACATGATCTAGATTTATGATATCTCGAACTGCTATTGAGACTGTTACATCAGTCATCTACCAAGTCATCCTACTTCCACATTTGTCTTCATGTAAAATATTCTTTATTCAGGAACCAGGGACATCCTTTTAAACTGCAAGTCATATAACATTCCCCCTTTGCTCAATGCCCTTCAAGAGCTTTCCATTTTACAAGGATCTGTGGAATAAAATCCAAACTCATTACCATGACTTTTGAAGACCTACTTGATCTGTCCCTGGAATTCTTCTTTATCCTCAGCTTTTCCTGAATTTTTTTCCTTCCTTCTTTACTGTATTGCAACCACAATGGCTAATGAGCTTTGGGCATTACATGATTACTCCCACATCTGTGCCTTTGCACTGGATATTTACTCTTACAAATATTATCTTTCAATTTTGAATATAACTCAATTTCTCACTTAAACCACATCTCTGCTCACATAAAAATTTATTAAAAAGCCTTTCCCGAACTCCCTATATAAAGA
Source organism: Colobus angolensis palliatus (assembly GCF_000951035.1). Lineage (NCBI taxonomy): Eukaryota > Metazoa > Chordata > Mammalia > Primates > Cercopithecidae > Colobus > Colobus angolensis. Next base: position 8,635,559 of record NW_012113919.1, on the reverse strand, counting down.
GATCTCCATTCTGCTGCATCACTCTTTATATACTTAACCTGACTTATATTCTTTATAACATTTAAAGCACCTATTAACATACACTACATGTATTAAATGTTATCTCTCTACTCTAAGTTAAATTACAAAAGGTATTTTGACTTTTTTAACTGTTATATTCCAACACTTTAAAGCTTTCATGGTAAGTATAAAACATATTTATTGAATCAATAAAAGTGCATAAAGCACTCACCTTAGTTTAATATTTTCTATTTTGTAAAGTATATGTGAAGCATGGGGATAAAAAGCCTTATGAATGATGATATAGAAGTAATGTTTTTCAAATGGTAGAAAGAAGATGGTATAAAAATAGGTCCAATTTTTATTAATTGCAAAAACATGAACAAAACTTTAATTTTGTACGTTTGCCTAATATTGTTGTTTGTAATCCTAAACAAAAAATGGATTTTATTTTTGTCAGTTTGTAAGGCTTACGGATGGTAAGGCTGATAGAGTGTAAATTGATATAAATACAGTATAAATGGAAAATTGGACTGACATTTCTCAGTGTCAGGCTCTGTCTCCTTCTCAATAACATTATCTCAAAAAGTTGGGTGGAAATTCAATCTGAGTATAGAATAAAAGCCTCTAAATTTGAACAGAAAAATGCTCTGAGACATAGAGAATTTGAACAACTGGCCCAACATGAGACAACCATTAAATGATGAAACAATAGATGATGAAATACATGATGAAAAAATAGCTCATCTTCTTACATAATACAGAGTATTGCCAGAGAGTTGGCCCATTGAACTAAAAATTTAGTAATGAGTCACAAGGTATGACGTGATACAGCAGAGGATTACTTATTTTCTTTCACGAGTATTTCCTGAAAAACAGAGAAGGATGCAATAATGCTGATGACTTCCTCAGAGGGTGAAGTGGCTGCAGGTTAGTGACAAAGAAATGAATTATGACTGCAGCTGCGTCCCAAAGGAAAAGCCATTATTTTCAAATAATTGTGGCAGATCACCTGGACACAGGGACCGATGGAGGGAGACACGTGATGTCAGGGGAGTCAACCAAGAAAAACTGCAGAAATTAGACCACAGTGAATGATTCTCATCGGGGTGGCATGATCAAGAATAAAGAAATAAATCCAACTGAGTTCTGAAAGAAATGGATAGCTGAGTAGTCAAACAGACAGCAATAGAAACTACTCATAAGAAACACCATAGGTGATTGTTAACATTAGAGTAAATCAATAGCAAAGGAGAATGTTGGAAAGGGAATTAATCTGGTAGAGTTATGGTGATGAACAATGATTATTTCCATTGTGAATGTGTAATTAAGTGAATACACATGACCAGACAGACAGATAACCTTAGCAGAGGAAAACCAAGATGATGCATAATACATCAGGCTATTAATGGTTATATACAGTACATAGATCAGAATGTGGATATTGATCATCACAGAGTAAGGACTTTCAAGTTTTGTGTTGTTTACACACATTATTATAGAAAGCTGTCCCCAAAGCGGGCCCAACTCTCATATTTTCAGGGTTCAAGCTAGAGTACAAATAAAGAACCACATAGAATATTTCTCATTAGTCACAATTAATGAACCAAGCTAACAAATTACTACATACATTCTATTCTCCTATTTTGACAAACCTTTATAACAGCTCAGAAGTCCAGGTTAGATAGGTGAGGTTCCACCTCTACCACTAAGCAAAATCCTGGAAGCAAATCCTGATTGGTTGACTAGAAGGGATGTTTGCATTATCTAGTAGGCACCTTGTCTTGAATTCTGGAACTCATCCCCTCTTGGCAAGAGGTGGAACCAGGAAACATTCTGAGTAGGGCAGAAGACCCTCATCCTTGAATTTCAAAGTCATATTGTCCAGATAGATGGCCCTGAAATGTTTATAGCATTTCTAGTTGAGTGAAATGATCTAGAATGATTGTAAATGTCTTAATTATACTACTGTGTATTACTTGAATTTTCTTCAGGAAAATGTTTTAAGTCTAGACTTCAAATAAAAATGCATACATTTTATAATTCAATAAAGAAAAGCTAACTAACCAATTAATAGGAAATGATTTAATATACCCTTTCTGGGTCTGTAATTTATATTTTAGGTGAAAGGTATTAGAATATCATGAAAGTATTTAATAATATAAAAGAAAATTAAAATATCAACTACATTAATATAAATACATTTCCAGCAGAAGGGATGCATTATGATACTGAATTTAACAACAATAATATAATTTCTATTTCATATTAGAGTCACTAGGATTCTAACTGCAATGGAAGTGAAGTTAAATCTATTTCTTTATATAAAAGTAAACTATAACTATTCTATAATGTAAAGCCACTAGACTTCTTTCCTTCGAACTTTTTCATTCAGCTTTCCCCAAAAGCTTTTTTTCTTCCAAAACTAAGACATTGCATTTTAATCTTTAAAGACATATATTATAGTTGAAAAAAAATCAGTAACTTTAATCTTTCCCAAGAAACAAGATATTCTAAATGCAAATTTTGAATTACTTTTAAATACTCAAAGCTGTATTAGCTGTAATTTACCTGGCTTTGCAAAAACAAGATTTCATAAATCACTCACAAAATTGTCTAGAGATTATTTTTTTCTTTGAGCCATCAATATACTAGTAAAAAATAGTAATGAGAAACTGCCTTCCACCTAAATGTTAAATCCTATGCTAGTATATTTTATGAAAAAAATGTAAGCATTCACCTGTATAATTGCTTTCCAAATTATTCCTCCCTTCATATAACTATTCTACTTATCTGTTTTTATATGAATTTGAGCTAAAATGATGTTGACTTTTTATGTATTTATCACTGTCATTACCAGCTATCTACTTACCCTGTTTGGAAATTCTGCTTATTTTTTCATTAAGGTTGATATTAATTTCCATATAATTCTATACTTATGCAAACGGATTGGTAACTCATGCATATCTGAATTTTTAAAATTCTAGTTATATAAATAACCTGATCTTGATGCATTTAAGGTAAGTTAAGTAATTAAAGCAAATAATATGTTTTATTGTTTATTAAATGCTACACATCGTTCATATTAAATAGTACAATTAAATTGATGTTAAGAAATGATTAATCCATATTAAACATCAAAATAACATTTTAGGAAACATATGGGTATCACACATTTTGTGCAGTAATCAGTCTCATCTCCTCTTCCTCCCAAATTAATAAATCAGGAACATCATTAATGAAATTTCTATGAAATTCCTCTCAATCCTGCCACACTTCTCTCTATTGCTGCTGACTACATAATATTGTCGTAAATTATTAAGTATAAATGATATTCATCTTACATGTAACCAATATATTTATTTGTAAAAAATACTACTCAAAGAAAGTAATGTTAATATATTGAAGTATCTGATCTAAAAATTGTCTATAGATTCATCTTGCAATTGGTGTATCAAAGTCGTATACAGTATTTATATAATATTCACTATATAGGGAGAACTATACTCGATATTTGGAATTTTATAGTAAATTATAGATTATGTAATATCTGACTTCAAGTGTATTCCGAACTAAAGATTCCCAATGACACATCTTTTACCTGTTTTTATAACTGAGGAAGCTGGTAGGCACACAGTGATGGAGTTACTATACTGAGGGGGATTGTGGTGATTTATCAAAAATCTGCCCCAAGGCCCAGCAAGAGGCCTTTTTTCTTGTAGCTGGAGGATCATTAGGCTTTACCCACATATCTCAACTCTTATACATACACATACACAAAAAACACCCTACTGTTTATGTTTTCTTAACTTTAAGTTCAGGAGTACAAATGCAGGTTTGTTACACAGGTAAACTTGTGTCATGGGGGTTATTGTACAGATTATTTCATCAGCAAGGTATTAACCCTAGTTAATCTAAAATGCCTTAGAACTTTTCCCGATACTCTCCCTCCTCTCACCTTCTATCCTCCAAAAAGTCCCAGCATGTGTCATTTCCCTCTATATGTTCTCATCATTTAGCCCCCACTTATAAGTGAGAACGTGTGATTTTTGGTTTTCTGTTAGTGTGTTGGTTTACTAAAGATAATGGCATCTAGCTCCATCTATGTCCCTACAAAGGATATCATCTTGTTATTTTTTATGGCTGTATAGTATTTCATGGTGTATATGTACCACATTTTCTTTGTCCAGTCTATCATTGATGGGCATTTAGGTTGATTCCACGTCTTTGCTATTGTGGATAGTACTGCAATGAACATATGCACGCATGAGTCTATGATACAATGATTTATATTCCTTTGGGAATATACTCAGTAATGGGATTGCTGGGTCAAATGGTACTTCTGTCTTTAGGTCTTTGAGGAGCCACCACACTGTCTTCCACAATGGCCCTACTCTTCATACAGTTAATGACACTATTGGACTACCCCACTGCTAAAAAGCAAAACAACAATGAAAAGCAGCCAACAACAAAAACCTCATGAGCAGTAAGGACGTTTAGGATTGCAGCTCTTTCACCTACACTGATTACAATAAATGATGCTGTACAGCTTTTGTTAAAGTGTAATATCTTATGTCACATCCACAAACCTACTCCGGTGAAGAAATTTAGCTCTCTGAGAATGATAAAAATGAGTTAATCTTTCCATTATCAGTTGTGTCTTGTGGGATTTTCTAAATAAGATCAGGTTACTTTAAACATAAAAAGGCAATTTTAATCCAAGTAGTGGATTTGACTCATGGTATAATCCCTGAGACAGTCACAATTTTTTGGTAACATGTTCCAAGCAAGGGAGGAATCCTATTTAAATGAAAATTTTATTTTTAATTTTTTGAATACTGAAAAATAAAACTAAAATTTTCATTGGCATTTCTACTTTTAATACTTACATTATGAAATAATTTTCAGTTGTTTTTTAAAGAAAAGAATCTAAAGCAATCTAGTAAACAACCTTTAGCAGCTAAATATATTAACCATAACTAAAAGAGAAGTTCTTGTTCAAGTAGAGAAGTACACATTTAGCTACCTCTGTTAATAACGATATTAATAAATAATATCAAGAGCAAATGTTTCATGATGGTGCATTGACTTCTGTCCTCAGAGCCTGAAAGACTTATGCTCCTTACTAGACAGGTTGAATTGATGAGGGAAAAAAAGCCCCATCATTTGTTGTTAATTATGGATTTAAAATCGCCAAGTGCTTCCATTTACTCACATAATTAAATCCTCTGTATCATAAATACTGATCTTGGTGTTATTTGTTTCTTTGCCTTTCCTAAAAATGCTAACAGACTGATACTATCATTTAGATAATTTTGAAAGGTCTTTTCCTAGTGTAATTAAAGAATGAAATGGAGGAAAATGCTTTCTGTTTGCTCTTTATCAAAGAGAATGATGCTCTAAATCCAATTAACCATATTAATATTTCAAAGTGTTCTAACATGTTCATGTTTTGGGCTCTTATCATCCATAGAGTGATTTAGAGGCCATTATCTGGATGCAAAAGAAAAGCAATTGTTCGCAATAGATTCATATTTCAGATATCAGGGCCTACAGCAGCAGGTCTGCCCTACTATTACCTAGGAAGGTATTTAGCATCAACATTTTCTTGTTTCAGATAAAACTTCTGAAGATAATACAATTACTTTTAAACATAATCTTCACAATATGCCTTATGATTTATTTTTGCCCTCTTATTTTAATGACTGATTGGCCACCCTTCACCATCTCAGTCAATTTTTTTTTAGCAGAAAACTGACTTTAATTTTCAACAGTTTTCAACATGGAAGCTTTCTTTACCTCAGTTTCCTCATTTACATACTTATGTATCCTCTCTGTAATTATATAATAAAATTAAATCTAGTCTCTTTCATTTTTTCATGCTTAATTTTGGTAACAGTTCCTAGTGAACTATAACAAGTGTTTGTTCAACATCTTTTAAAAGCATTTACTTTTCTGTTACTAAGTGCCAGGAACAACACTAATTACATTGTGGTCTCTGAAGTAATGAAGTAACAGTGAGAGAGGGAGACACTAAAAGAAAGAGACATGGATGAATATAGCACAGAAGTTAGACAAGCTTTGGAGTATCGACGCACAGCATAAGAATGTCCACAGAGAGTTTGTGGCAGGGATATGGCCTTTCTGAGGAAAAGACATCTATCTTAAAATTTGCGGGGTGAGGGAGAGCTCGCCAGCTTGTTGACTTGAAAGGATATGCTGGATAGAGAATTCCTGGTGTTACCTAAAAGTTTAGTAGACTAATCGTAAACATTTAAAACAGCATCTACATCATTATCTATTTGTTGGAAAACGGATAATGACATAAGCTTTCTGTAAGAAATTTGGAGTCAGATTTCAATAAAAGTTATAATAGTTCATTAAAATGTGTCAAAAATTAGTACTTCAAATGAAGAGATATTTGTTTGCTTTTAATTTCTAATTTTTGTGATTTATCATATGTCTTTACTGGTCCGCATGTAATTAAAACAGAACTAAAATGAAGCCAGAGGCAAACAAACCAACACATTAAATTCTCAGTCTACTGTGACTTCTCTTGATTTGCCCCCACCCCAAAAATATTAAGTGTTCTATGTCACTATTTTTTTTAAGTAACTAAAAGTAAAGATCCTATCCTTCCTCTAAAAGTTAGGTAATCCACTGATTATATCAATTTAGAAAAGTTTTTTTACATATTAGAACTTTGAATGAGGAGCAAATTTTGCATCAACTAGAATTTTCTCATATTTTTGTTCACACAGATCATGGCAGATATTAGACTTGAGCAAACATGTAGACTTTAAGATAATCTTGCTGTTGTTGCCTCCCTAAGTTATTTTTAGGATATCATATTTTCTTTTGAGAAAAGGTTTCTAGTTTTTTCCTTTTTTTTTTCCCTTTTTTACTGGACTTTACCAGGAGAACTAAGTACATTTAAAATACACTTAGAGGTGGAGTGCGGTGTCTCACACCTGTAATCCCAGCACTTTGTGAGGCCAAGACAGGTCCATCGCTTGAGCCCAGGAGTTGGAAACCATCCTGGGAAATATGGTGAAACTCCATCTGTACAAAAAGTACAAAAAATTAGCCGCACGCCATGGTTCATGACTGTGGTCCCAGCTACTGAGGAGGCAGAGGTGGGAGAATCACCTGAGCCCAGGAAGTTGAGGCTGCAGTGAGCCAGGATTGTACCACTGCACTTCAGTGTGGGTAACAAAATGAGACCCTATCTCAAATATATATATGCACACACACACACACACACACACACACACACATATATATCTTGCATTCAATTGTATCAATTAGTGCCCAAAGGGCACATCGCCCAAAGTGCACAATCTTAACCCTAACAGAAGTGCATGAGCTTTTCCTGAAACAAGTTTCCAAAGGTGCTGCTGATCAATAGAACGGCCATAGTGTGTTCCATTGCAAATGCCCAGGTGTCAGGCTAAACAGGCAGAGAGATTACCACTGGGAGGCAGGGCACAGATCCAAGGTTTAAAAAAATTTCTTCTTCATCATTTCAAAATATTATCAGCATTTGCAATGCTCATGCAAATTCTTCTGAAGTGCAATATCATTTAAAAAAGAAATGCAAATATTTTCCAGCAAGAAACTATTTATAGCATATTTTCTTTATATATTTATCAATCAAGATAAAATACATTATTTAGCCTTTGTGGGTTATTGACTAGTATTAAAAAAGGTTTTATTATGACTTTTCAGATAACATTACCTGTTATCTCTTATGTTTATATTTGATCACTGTTTTCAGCGTAAATTCACTAATTGCCAAAATTGAGATACAAATCAAAACAACAGTGAGATATCACCTCACGCCTCTTAGGATTCTGTTTTAAACAAACAAAAGATAACAAGTGCTGGCAAGGATCTGAAGAAATGGAAACTCTTGTACACTACTGATGGGAATGAAAAATGGTTCAGCTGCTATGGAAAACAGTATAGAATTTTCTGAAAAATTAAAAATAGAATTACTATATGATCTAGTAATCTCACTTCCGGGTATTGATATTCAGAAAATTGAAATCAGGATCTCAAAGAAGTATCTGTACTCCCATGTTCATGTCAGCATAAGACACAACTGGCAAGATACAGAAAACAATCTAAATCAACCTACAGCAACAGATGAATGGATAGAGAAAATGTGGCACATTTACAGTGGTATATTATTTAGCCTTAAAAAAATAAGGAAAGCCTGCCATTTGCAACAATATGAATGAACCAGAAGGACATTGTTAAGAGAAACAAGCCAGTCACGGGAAAAATGCTGCATATTCCATTCACATAAAGTATCTGAAATCATCAAACTCAAAGAAGTAGTGAATAGAATGATAGTTGCCAGGAGCTGATGGAGAGAAGGCATAAGGAGTCATTTTTAACACGTGTAAAGTGTCAGTAATGCAAGATAAACAGGTTCTACAGATCTGCTGTACAATGTAGTGCTTATAATCAACCATACAGTTTTGTGCAGTAAAACATCATTTTGTAAAAAATTTAAGAGGGTAGATCTCATGTTAAGTATGCTTCAATTTAAGAAAAAAACAAAATAAGGGGGTATGAGGAAACTTTTAGAGTGAAGGATATGTTATTTGTAAAATTATATAATTCAATATGTGTTGTATTTTAGTATATCAATTATGCACCAACGAAGCTGTTAAACAAATGAATATGGATCACAACTTTCAGCAAAAGAAAGAAAATCAATGAAGTCCATGTAAACTTTCAAAACAATTACCTACAAAATCCTGATTTCTGTTGAGATAGGGACTACTTGAGGAAAAATCCCGTGAAAGTTAAAATGAGAGAATACCAACTAAGAATCCTAATTTTAGATGTTATTTGGTAGGCTGTCATATTTCAGATGAGAAAACCGAGTTCAAAAAGAACCAGGATTCTGATGCATATTCCAGCGGACTTCCTCGAACATTTTGTGAAGACGGTATTTTCCCACCACACAGTCAGGTCTGTAAAGGACTTCACAGCATGCTTGACATGTTAGCTGATCATTTGCTCTCTTGACTCTACCTTGTGCAGATTTATTGTCAAAAAAAATCTCCAATTTAGCCCAAAAAGCAGTCTTTCCCTCTATGTATCTTTATGTTGAACAAACCTAGCTGAAACCAGAGAAAAACATTCTTGCTAGCAAATCAAATATTTCAAATTTATTATGTATATAACTGAACCCATATTCTTCTTATAAAACCATCTGTAATAGAAAGTAATTTTCTGCATTTCATAAGATTTTTCATGAAGTCCAGTTTAGACAAATTTTTAGCATAATATTAAAGTTTAATGTTGTCAGCATAAGAGACTAGCAGAATCTAACCCTTATTAAGATATTAAAACCATTTTCCTGATTATGCCTCATATTCTCTGTTTTACTCACTATCATATGTTAAGCCTATATGCCATAATCAAATCTCTACCAAGCTAGTAAATATGATTGTGTCAGGTATTTTCCCAACCAATATATACCATTCACCTTGGAAGATAATAAATTGATATATGTCCATCATAAAATGTCCAAAGCAATGCAGTCAATTCATCCATATGGCCAGTATGTTCTTTCAGTAATGGATATTCTCTGACAATGTAATGCTTCATTTGCCTAGCTGGTAATTTAGCAAAGTTTCTTAAAAAATTATCTAGTGACTTTCAGAAAGTATATTGGAAGAAACTCACACCTCTCCCTTCTTTTCAACTACTACCGCTTCTCTTCCCTTTGTTACTTTGAAGATATACAGGTTTTTTTTTGTTTGTTTTTTTGTTTTTTTTAATCGATCAATGAAGTCAGAAAAGAAAATACAGGCTTTATAATGAAAAGTTTCTGGAAAATGTAACCACTTTTGAGACTATGTCATGTCAAAATTTTTGCCATGTCACATCTATTCTTTTAATTGAGGGAGAGGTTGAACAAAAAATTTTAAGACACTGCTGCTGTCTCAAGTTTTAAAAAATAATCTACTTAGAGAAACACATTTTAAACAAACATTGAAAGCTACAATATATATGAACACATTCGTTTTTTAAAATAACTATTTATTGAACACCTATGCTATGCCAGGAGCTGTTCTAGGTATTGGGAACACAGCTGTAGACATGATTTCTGCAAACATGAAGATGATTTCCTAGTGGTGAAATGCAGATTGAAAAAAAGCAAGCAGGCAAAGCCTTTTAAATAATTGATAGTTGCTGGGCTTATTACTCTAAGACTATGTAGCGATGGAAGACCCTGTGACAAGGAGGTAGGTGAGCAGAGCGCTATACACAGTGAGAGAATGAGCTTTGTGAACATCTGCTGGAAAACAGAATTGAAATCAGCCTATCCAGGCTGATTTATATTTATATAAATATAAAATAAAATATATATATTTTAATTAACTGGGCATGGTGGCATGTGGTTGTAGTTCCTACTACTCTGAAGTCCCTACTACTCTGAGATGGGAGTATCACTTGAGTCCAGAAATTGAAGGTGGCAGTGAGCTAATATTCAGGTTCAGGTAAGGCACGGGTATAGAAAACGAGGAATAAGTGATAGCAGAAGATATCACGGGCCGTATAAGGATGGGAATACCAAATTTCAGAAACAATCTTTTTCCAAACATAAGAAATTGTTTACAGAAGTCACAATTTATCTAAAAGGTGGAGTGTAAAGTTGCTAAACTTAAAAGTTAGAAATAATGCATAGAAAATTCAAGAAAGTCACAAATGAAAATATTGATATCTTTGGATGCTAGATTACAAGTGATATTATCTTCTTTATCTCCTCTAGAAATTTCTCATTTTTCTATAAATACTATTTATAATTTACTGAAAAGTAAAAGCATATATTACAAAATATATTTATGCTAAATTAGCATTTAACCTCTTACTTTCTATCAAGAGTGGCTTGTTTGAAAGTGAGGGATTTCACAGGTAGGTCTTAAGAGGCACAATGTGAGGTTTGCTTGGAAGACAACAATTTTGAGGGGAAGCAAAGTGGGGAATTAAAGAGAGTAGACGCAGTTTTAGACGTACTTGGATCTGAACTCTCTCTCCTAACTCTACTTCTTTAATCATGTTGCACACTCCTTCATTTTGAGACATGGAAAGTATATTGAAAGTATAATGAGAATTGTGCAGTCAGTAAACACCGAATGTAGAAGGAGAGACGATCACTATGAACTTGGACTAGACAGCACTGACATGGATTCAGTTCCTTCAAACTTGAAGGCTTGAAGTAAAGGCAAACCTGTTTTTTAACATTATATATATTCTAAATCACCAATTTAGAACATTATATATATTCTAAATCACCAAGGAGATGTCAGGACTGCCAAAGTACAAAGAACAACATCAATAAAGAGGATGAGGAAATAGAAACATTTACCATCCCTCCTGGCACATGTGAGTCTCACAGAAATTAGGACAAATTCTAGCAATTGCTATACTGCACAAATATGTGTCTTCAAATTACACATATATATTTCTCCTATTTTATGTAATAACAGTATTACATAACAATATAGTATAATAATAATACCATATTATATAGAATATCCAAAGACTCTTGAAGAATGACTATATAACTACATATTTGCAAATATCTAAAAATACTGGATACATATTTGTAAATATCTAAAAAATATTAGGGAAAATAGAAATTTTCCTTAATATTTTAGAAAATGTATAATGCAGCTTTTTGTAAAGAAACATTGCTATGTAGTTCTACGTTGATATTTCTGTGAAAATACACCACATGAATGTTGTTCAGTTGTATAAAAACTTATCCATTGTTTATTATCTTATTTATGGAGAAATTTGGTATACTGCACAAGTTTTTCTTTTCTTTTCTTTATTTTTTTTTTGAGACAAAATCTCACTGTGTCACCCAGATTGGAATGCAGTGGCCTCATATTAGTTCACTGCAACCTTCAATTCCTGGACTCAAGTGATCCTCCCATCTCAGAATCCAGAGCAGTAGGGATTACAGGCACATGCCACCATGCCCAGTTAATTAAAAATATATACATTGTTTTGAAAGAGACAGGTCTTTGCTATGTTGCCTAAGCTGGTCTTAAATGCTTGGCTTCAAGCAAGCCTCCTTCTTCAGCCTCCCAGTGTGCTGGGATTATAGGAGTGGACAATTATCCTTACTTAAAATAAATATTTCATCCTTTTTATTCTTATGCTTTTTTTCCCCATGCCATAATAAAGTTAAATCATTTGGATTTTCTCCAGAAAGCATTTTTATTAAATTAGATTTAGAGTATTATTTTTATAGTTTTATCTTCCATTTTCTTTTCTGGTGTCTTTAGCCTTAAAGTTTACAACATGGCTTTAAGTTAAATTTTAGCTTATCTTACATATTCACATGGACTAACAAAACATGTACAGCATGTAAGAAATTATTTTATGATTTTCCAAATAATAGAGGAAAACCTCTTAGTTACAAGGGAGAAATCAATCATATCAAAATAATGACACAAATGCCTACTTTCAATTCTTGATTTACTCATACATTTCTAACGTTTTTGTTAAGAAATATTTTGCTAGGAGGATATCAGAGCAAAAGAATACACAGCCCAAGAGGGGCCGTAGGGTTAAAGCATTTCTGTTCCAATAGTGACACGTCTTCAGCACTGGATAAGGGACCTTTTTCAGTGTGACTTCCAAGAAAGCAGGACCAATGCAGCTGGAAAGTCTCACCCACCGTCAGCTGCACATAGCTGCTGCCCCGTGCCTACCCTCAGCCTCTCCTTACCAAGTCTTTTCTACTGGTTGTCCCAGCCAGAATCACCTCTCTGTTTCTTCCCATGATGTCCTTACTGGCACTTGCTTCATGTCAACTCTCCTTTCTCCTCTGAAACATAGTTCTAGTGATGGTCCCAGAAATTGTCACCTTTCCTATACGCACACTAGGTCCTTCAGAACATTGTGGCCCTAGGCATAAAAGTCACCACCCACTAACTAAAATTATCACTTTATTGTCTTTCAAATGTTAAATTTAGACACACAAAAAACTCATCTTGCCATAATCTAAGTCAATACAACAAGTAGAAATACACTTTGAATTACAGATGAAGCAAAAGGATGAGAAGTGGTAACTAGTAATTTTTTTTTTTTTTTTGAGACGGAGTTTCACTCTTGTTGCCCAGGCTGGAGTGCAATGGCAAGATCTCAGCTCACCAGAACCTCCGCCTCCCAGGTTCAAGAGATTCTCCTGCCTCAGCGCCCCCAGTAGCTGCAATCACAGGCATGTGCCACCATTCCTGGCTAATTTTTTGTATTTTTAGTAGAGATGGGGTTTCTCCATGTTGGTCAGGCCGGTCTTGAACTTCTGACCTCAGGTGATCCACCCATTTCGGCCTCCCAAAGTGCTGGGATTACAGGCATGAGCCTCTGTGCCTGGCCAATAACTAGTAATTTTAACCAATAATTCTGGTGGTACAGATTTGAAAATGCCTATTTAAAAGCAGACATAATTATGGGTAATTATGATGATACATAATCATTAGTTGCACAGTGAGGTGGTCATTATCTCAAACTTTCACATCTAGACCTGGAAGTTCAGAGAGGTCAGGTGTTTGCAAAGATCTTCTGGCCTGACTTAGGGGTCAGAGAGTGCCATGTTTGTGGGCAAACTATAAATATGTCTGATGAAGATTAAATGCATATTGAGGAAAATGCATATATACATATATATGTGCGTATATATATATACATATATATTCACACACATATATTTGTGTGTGTATAAATATATATATATGTGTGTGTGTGTGTGTGTGTATTTTTTTTTTTTTTTTTTTGAGACAGAGTCTCACTCTGTCAATCAGGCTAGAGCACAGTGGTATGATCTCAGCTCACTGCAACCTTGCCTACCGGGTTCAAGCGATTTTCCTCCCTCAGCCTCCTGAGCAGCTGGGATTACAGGCATGTGCCACCATGTTTAGCTAATTTTTGTATTTTAGTAGAGGTGGGGTTTGTCATGTTGGCCAGGCTGGTCTCGAACTCCTGACCTCAAGTGATCCACACGCCTTGACCTCCCAAAGTCCTGGGATTACAGGCATAAGTCACTGTGCCAGCCAATGCATATATTTTGAACAAGCAATCAAAACAAGAAAAGATACTGATTTTTAGAGTATATAGTGGACAACAAGGTAAAAAATAGGGATAAAACGTATATCACATAATCACATAATTTGACAAGAATAGAAGGAAAAAACAGGGATTTCCCGGATCTGATCAAGAAAATGCTGTAATTTAACTGCCAGGTGAAAGAAAGTGAAACTCAAGGGCACAGAAAGCAATAGATACAAGGATATACATACATTAAATGAACAATAAAGCAAAAACAAAAACAAAATAAAAACATAAAGCTGAGTTGAACACTGAATCTAGGAGCTATAAAATATATGTCAATAATATACATTAGAGATGAAAAAAGCCTATCAAAAATAGTCATTGTTCACTGACTAATGACAAAAAAATCAGTACAATATTGAAGAAAGCAAAACCTACTTACCTCAGGGCTCACAAAACCTACCACTTGCATGTGCTTTAATGTGCATACACATACCCAGACAAACAGCTCACACTAACATAGAACAGTATGTGAGCAACTGAGAACTGGACTTAATATTGGCATTCAATTCTGCATACTAAAATTTAACTTTTAACAACATTATGTGCTTGGCTAGTTATGTAAATCCATCATATTTATGTCATATAACCGACATGTCTGATAATATAATCTCAGTTGGTTTTAACAACTTATTTTGATACCACATCCATCATAATAAAGTATTAATGGCAACAGAGGAAGTCATGTAATATATTCTGGAATTGGGAATGGTGTGACTCATAGGAAAATACTTTGTAACAAAGAAATGTACAATTATAGTGTTTCAGTTTAACATGATTTGACATACCTCACACAGAAAAGTCCTGAAACTGACAGCTAAGTAAGTCTTCAAACAAAATCTGCCAATATTCTTTGTCTACTTTTCCTTCGTTACTTTTAAATAATGCAGCAAAAATGACTTTATCATTTCAACCATAAATAGATGGTCATGTATGGTGAAAATTGTGCAAAATAAAAGAAATATTTATTTCAGGGGTGTCAGTTTACCTTGCCATTATTTAAATGTTTTTATTTTTCCAGTGTTGTGGCTATCTTAAAAAAATCACAACTTTGTAAAGGAAGTCAAGTGAATTCAGTTTTATTAACTATGCCTATTTTTCCATATTCTAATGCTTTTACATTTTGGGGCTTCACGGATTCTGGAAGGATTGTCCTCCCAGGGTTAGCTCATTCCAAGCAAACAATTCCCTGAGATTGTGCCTTTCACATGCAAACCAACAAATCCAGAGACCATACCTCTAATCATCTTCTTTACTAGGCTCTCAAACTCTGGGCCACTATCCATCTACCCTAACTATCCTAGGGCCAACTACCAGACAATAAAGAACTGCCCCTATTTCCAAGAGCCTGCTGAAATCCTTCAAGCTAGCCCATCCTAAACCTACTTACCCTGCCTCACCGGCTCCTCCTGCAGAAATCACAAAGGTTTCCATAAAGATTCATTTTACCACATTTGCTTCTTTCACCCTCTATCTACTGGCCAACACTGGTACTTCCCTATGTGGTCCCGTGTGGATGGAATGGCCCTGCTTCTAGGAAACTGTGAACGAAAACTTCTTCCTTCATGATAGTCATTTCTATGCTTGCATGTCTTACATTACCTGAGTTTTAAACATCCCGGTACCCTTATGACAGTCATTTTTTCTATTATTATGTTGGTGTGAAACTAATTGCAGTTTTTTTGTATTACTTTTAATGGCAAAAACTGCAATCACTTTCACACAAACCTGTAAATCTTAAAAATAAAGGCCATTTTATAACTGAGTTATCGACTTTTTATTTTGTAAGAGAATGACATTAGAATTAACATGATCTTTCTACTGTTGGCAAGATTTCAGTTGCAATTTTGGTATTGAAGATAGGTACAAAAAATAATCTCAAGGAGTTTAAGTTCTAATTGGATATTATTGTGTTAAAACCACTAGCTGCATATGCTGCGATTTTATAGCTATAAATGTAAAAACTGAGTAGTTTTAAACTGCTTTGTGATGCCTTGTGCAGTTAAACTTTTTTTTTTTTTTTTTTTTTGAGGCAAAGTCTCCCTCTGTGGCCTAGGCTAGAGTACAAATACGGCTCACTGCAGCCTCGACATCCTGGCTCAAGAAATCCTTCTTCCTCAGCCTCTGGACTAACTGGAACTACAGGCACATGCCCGGCTAATTTTAAAATTTTTAAAATTTTTCTGTAGAGACGAGATCTCCCTATGTTGCCCAGGCTGGTCTCAAATTCCTGAGCTCAAGTGAGATCCTGCCTCGGCCTCCCAAAGTGCTGGGATTATAGGTGTCAGCCACAGTGAAACATTTTCTTGGAAATGTACAAGTCCTACTTTTATATTGTTCTTTAATAGTGTTTGAGTTTGCCAACTGATGAAGATAAAGTATAATTTTAAATTATATGTTCACTGGATTTAAGTAATACAATCTTAATGGCTAGAGTAATAGTGACAAATACATTGTTTTCACCTTTTCTTTTTGATTATAGCTGGAAAAATAATTAAAACCATTGAGCATCCATATTCTTATGTGACATTACGTATATCACTCACAGTAAAAACACCACTAATTTCGAGTTGAACCCAGCTGAAATAAAGAGAAGATGAGCATCACATAAAGTTAGTTTTTATTCTCTTATAATACTGCCTTGCACTCCTTCCATACTGATTCTAAGTTTGCTACCCTGATTCCAAGAAATCCATTTTATCTAGATGATACACAGTTCTGCTTTCTCTTTCTTGCCTTGAGCAGTAATGGGTTAAGCAAACCAGGAAATACCTGCATAATAAGACATTTCATATTAGAGAACAGGAGAACTGAGAAAGAGAAAGTGCTGATAAATATACTCTATTCACAAGAAAAAAAAAATCACAAAGAAAATCCATAGATGAAAAGGAAAAAAAAAATAGCCCGCTGCAAATTTCTCAACTTTAGAATTGAAGATTACTGATCTTTAATCAGTTAAAAAAAAAATTGAGGATCGCCATAGTTTGCTGTCTTACTTCTACTAAATATGAACGTTTTAAATAAACCCCACAAACTAACTGACTCCTATGAACATTACTTGGTTGATAAGTAAATCTCCTTTTTATAGTAAAAATGTAGGGAGAACTAACACTCGTGCCTTTAATTGCACGGCCTTACAGGTTTTGAGAGATGCAGTCAACACTTTGTCAAGAACTGTCACTGTGAGCCAGGGAGGTGGAAGCACCATTCTGTTCAATGGTTTCTTCCCTTTACATACAGAACAGCCTAGATTCCGTTTATTTTATTTTATTTTTCAAGCTTCTTCATTTCTATTTGCTTATTTGTTTATAATTTTTGATCCAGGAGGTACACCTGCAGGTTTGTTACGTAAGTATATTACACAACGCTGAGGTTTGTGTTTCTAATCATCCCATTACCCAAGTAGTGAATATATTACCTTATAGGTCATTTTCAAGGCTTGCTCCCCTTCCTCTCTCCCTACTTTTATAATAGAATCCCCTATGTCTGTTGTTCCCATCTTTGTGCCCATGTGTCCTCAATGTTTAGTTTCTTCTTATGACTGACAACATGCTGTATTTGGTTTTCTGTTTCTGTGTTAACTCAATTAGGATAATCGCCTCCAGTTGCATTCATGTTGCTGCAAAGCATATGATTGCAACTGGAGGCCATTATCCTAATTGAGTTGTTTATAGCTGTGTTGTATTCCATGGTATGCATATACCACATTTTCTTTATTTGGATTCCATTTAAGTAGACAAATTGTTGTATGTTACAAAAATTCATGGGATGGTCTACTAGTTAACTAGGATTGCCATAACAACATATCAAAAAATAGATGACTTCAAGGGGTATCCAATCTGTCAGCATCCCTGGGCCACATTGGAAGAAGAATTGACTTGGACCACATAGAAAATACACCAACACTAATGACAGCTAATGAGAAATAATAACAATAATAATGTTTCAAGAAACTTTACAAATTTGTGTTGGACCACATTCAAAGCCATCCTGGGCCACTGGGCAGGCTGTGGATTGGACAAGCTTGGCTTAAACAATAGAAAATTATTGTCTCACAATTTTGGAGTTTAGAATTCCAAAATCAAGGTATTTGCAGGGCTTGTTTCTTCTGACAGCTCTGAGCAAAGGACTGTTCGACTTCTCTGTTTGGTTTGTAGATGGCCGTCTTCTCCTCGGTCTTCACATTGTCTTCTCTCTGTGTCTGTGTCCAAATGTCCTCTTCTTACGGGACATAAATCACATTGGATTAGGGCTCACTATAACGACCTCATTTTCATTTAATTACTTCTTTTAAATATCTTATTTCCAGTGACATTCTGAGGTAATGGGAGTTAGGACATTAGCACATGAATTTTGAGGAGACACAATTCAGCCCATAACAGGTGACATTCGTGATGATCAGAAGCCATGGTCAAGAGACAGTCTGGTAGAAGCACAGATAGCAGCGCCCTGGAGAATATTTCCTTCTCACCTCCAGAATTCAGTATATAGGATATGCAAGAGAAGTGGCAGGATAGGTACTCTACAGCAGAGATAACCAATAGGAAAACACCAGGACTTTCCAATCTACCTTCCCAGGCTTCTTTCTAGACAAACACCACACTCCATGCCTACAGTCTCCTACTAAAAATGATTTTTCATTTTCATTTTCTTTTTTGTTTTTTTTGAGATGGAGTCTTGCTCTTTCACCCAGGTTGGAGTGCAGTAGTATGTCATTGGCTCACTGCACCCTTCACCATCTGGGTTCAAATGGTTCTCTCCTGCCTCAACTTCCCAAGTAGCTGGGATTACAGGCATGTGCTACTATGCCCAGCTAATTTTGTATTTTCAGTAGACGAGGTTTCATCATATTGGTCAGGCTGGTCTCGAACTCCTGACCTCATGTGATCCACCTGCCTCATCCTCCCAAAGTGCTGGGATTACAGATGTGAGCCACTGCACTCAGCCTGATTTTTCATTTTCTAAAACTTCTTTTGTTTATTCATTCCTCTATGAATATGCAGTTCTTATATTGACTTTATATGCAGAATATTGCTCACTCTTTAAGATCTGTCTCAACGGCTGGCTCCTTCCAGATAGCATTCCCATATCCCTGTGTGGGAATAAGTTTTTTCTCCTGTGCTCTCCTGTGGTCAAATTATTTTTTGTTTTATAATCATGCCATTTCCTTGCTCAATCCACTTTGAAGACCACTGATCACACTCTGAAGATCCAAACTCCTCATCATAGCCAAAAAGACCCAAAGGATTTGGTGCCAGACAACTTACCAGATATCATATCCTTTCTCAATCTCTCCCTATTTGCCCACTCCAGCCACAGGGGTGTTCACTTTTGTTCCACAAATATGCCAAACTTATCCCTCCTGGGTGTCCCCTCTACTAGTTTTTACTTTCCATTTTAAATTCTTCTCTGACATGATCTCATCATGGATTCCTCTCAGTTACTCATATCTTGGCTTAAATGGCTTCAAGTCAGAGGCAGCTTTTCTGACCACCAATCTGAATTAAACTCTCAGTGTGCCTCTAATACATCAACTTGCTTGATTGGTTTTATTGTACATTATTTGTCCTTAATCACATCTTATCAATTAATAATTCATTTGTTGATTTTCTGTCACCCTCAACTGCAATGTGAACTCCAGGGGAGCAGAAACACACTGAGTTTGTTGAAGTCTGTACCAAGGCACTCAAATAGGTGTATGAAATATATGGAGAAAAACTTTTGAATAAATGAATGAATTACTAGATAGATGAATATAATAAATTTCATGCATGCATAAATACATGCTAGACACTCTACTTGGTACTGAAAATAGCTTTAGAGTACAGGGAGCATGCACTATTTCAAAGATCATTTTTTTGACATAGTTTTTGTTTTTGTCCTTACTTTTTCCTTTAAGAAGTATCCATTGAGATGATCTGAAACTTGGGTAAAATTTTTCCAGGTAGTTATGAATAAAAGAGGAGAAAGCCATTCCATTAAAGATGGAAAAGTCTATGGATATCGTGAGATGGGAAGAAAGGCTGAGTACTTGAAAGAAGGACAGAGAGACAGGAATACACTGAACTGAGAATGGGCCACTGGGCAAAGTAGGCCACAGGGCCTGAGACGAGACAATGGGTCCTGGAAACAAGCCTGCAATGTAATGTTAGATACAGATAACTAAACAGCCAAAAAACAATGTGATGGGATGGTCAAAACAAAAGGAACCTGACACAGGTTCTAGGATGAGTGGACAAGCTGTTGGCAGTGGGACGGTCCAGGGTTGGGGGAGGCAGTGTGCAGGTGATCAGATAAGAGGAGATAGGTGTTCTGGGCAGACTGTGATCATGTAAAACTCCCACGAATTAGGAGGGCTGTGGTTGAGAAGCTGAAAGTTTTGTAGTGTATATGGTCTAGTATGGTGTACAGTAAGTCCCCAGAAAATACCTTTTATTCAACATAGTTTCATAATACTGTTGATGAGACTAAAAAATGTCGAATCTCAGCCAGGGCCACCGTCTGTGCAGAGTTTGCATGTTCTCCCCAGATTGGCGTGGGTTTTCTCCAAGTCTTCTGGTTTCCTCCTTCATTCCAAAGCTGTGCACATTAGGTGAATCAGTGTGTTTCTAAATGGTCCTGGTGTGAGTGGGTGTGGATGTGAGTATGCCCTACAATAGAACAGTGCCCTGTCTGGGGCGGGTTCCTGCCTTGCACCCTGAGCTGCAGGCGGGATCCGGCCATCCACAACCCTGAACTGAAAAGACTGGGCGAATAGTTATTTTATGTACATTTATTCATCTCTCTTAAATGTCTATATAACTCATATCCATTTCAATGTCTAATGTAAGAAGTGTTTTGATCTTTATTTTGAAGTTTTGTGATGTTCTTGTGACCAGAAATCGGCCCCAGGAATTTACATCTTGTTTATATCAAGTAGCCTGTGGTAAAACTGGTTTCATTAGGTGGCATTTTGAATAAAATTGTAGTTTCCAAGAACTATTGATGATGTTAAGTGAGGACTTACTCTGCCAGCCGGGGCAGTGGCTCTAATAAAAGCTGGAAAAACAAAGATCATCTCATGAAGACACAAGGTTAGTGCAAGTTTATCACTAGAATTACCTTATGCTGCTCAGCAAACACAAGGAGCGCTCTGTGAGACATTGGAGAATTCAATTTAAGGCATAGTGATACCCCAGATAGATTCATGCCAAGCTTTGGTATTTCCTATCTTTAAGAAGACTCATTATTTTGAAAGAAAATGTGACCGTAATTAAACTATCAAAAAGCTACAACAGGCCGGGTGCGGTAGCTCACGCCTGTAATCCCAGAACTTTGGGATGCCGAGGCAGGTGGATCACGAGGTCAGGAGATCTAGACCATCCTGGCTAACATGGTGAAACCCCTTCTTTACTAAAAGTACAAGAAAAATTAGCTGAGCGTGGTGGCAAGCGCCTATAGTCCCAGCTACTTGGGAGACTCACGCAGGAGAATGGCGTGAACCCTGGAGGCAGAGCTTGCAGTGAGCCAAAATTGCACCACTGTACTCCAGCCTGGGCAACAGTGGAAGATTACTTCTCAAAAAAAAAAAAAAAAAAAAGAAGAAGAAGAAGCTACAACACAACATCTTGCACTTCTGAAGAAACACCATTTGCAAAAATAAAAATAAAAATAATAAAAAAATAAAAAATAAAATAAAAAAAACAACCAAACCAAAAACAACAACAAAAAACTCCCTTTTGCACAATTGAAGAAGCAGTTATCCTATATTTCACCCCGTCTGTCAGACCCCAGGGGTATACAGCACATATGCTTTCTATCTGGTTTCAAACATGTGCTTAGATGGCAGGCATCCCTTGGGGCAAAAGGAAAAATGAATTTCAAACAACATGAAAAAATGGAATAAATATCATGCTTAAAAACTGAATTTCCCCATCTGCCTCATCATATGCAGCAAAAACTAAAGGATCCTACCACTCTTCACGGAAACATTCCTTAAAGATGTTCACTGAGAATTTTTGAACATTTATTATATTAGGCTATTTATGACTGGGAAAAAATATTATTAAAAGTGAGAAAATGGGAATGTTTTTAGTTATACATTCAATTAACAAGGTGATAGGGCTAAATGTGTTCTTTACACATGATTTATTGTATCTAAGGACCTCGTATCTGTCAAGAGTTTCAGTAGCAGCTTCCATATGGGAAGGATGTCTTGCTATGGTGTATGCAACATGAAAAGAGTCTGACAAGTTGTAAGATATATATACACATACACATAAATATATATATATGTATGTATGCATATATATATATATACACCAGAAATAGATATTCATTTAAGACATTTCATTAAATGAATGTGAAGTAATTCACAGCATAAAAAACAAATTTAGAAATAAAATAAAAAATAAACTTTAGAGCATACAACCACTAAGAATGCAGTGAAATCTATGAGAAGAAATATTAACTGAGTATGATGCTCTTAAATATTTGCAATGTGAGTTAGCTTTCTTGAAGTGGAAGGGGATCCATGAATTTTGACATCGGGGAAACATAGAAGAGGGGGAACATTCCATTCCTTCAAAATTCTAGAGGAAAATAGAAATATGGAACTTACTTTTTTTACAAATCACTTAAACTGGCTTCTTACAGACCAGGCACTATCCTAACTTTTAGAAATAGCGTATACAAATATGAACCACATAATCCTTATAAACAACCCTATTAAGTGCACACTTTTATTAGATCTATATTATTTCATGTTGTAAGTGAAAGAAATGGGAAATGGAGAGGTTAAGTAACTGTCACTACCAATATCACTACCAATAAATGGCTAAGCTGAATTGGAAACTAGGCCATTCAATATGAATTCTGTGCTTGGAACTTCTATAGTTTGGTGGCATATCCAACACATCTAAGCACTACAACCTTAAGGGAGGAGACCACCCCTCATATTGTCTTATGCCCAATTTCTGCCTCCAAAGAAAGAAGAAGTAAAAACTAAAAGGCGGAAATGAAATCCACAGGCAGACAGCCCAGCGCCACTGCCTGGACCTGGTAGTTAAAGATCGACCCCTGACCTAACTGGTTATGTCAACTATAGATTCCAGCCATTGTATGGAGGAGCATTGTAAAAATCCCTGTCCTGTTCTGTTTCATTCTGACTACCGGTGTATGCAGCCCCCAGTCACGTGCCCCCTGCTTGCTCAATCGATCACGACCCTCTCACACAGACCCCCTTCGAGTTGTGAGCCCTTAAAAGGGACAGGAATTGATCACTCGGGGAGCTCAGCTCTTGAGACAGGAGTCTTGCTGACGCTACCAACCAAATAAACTCCTTCCTTCTTTAACTCCATGTCTGAGGAGTTTTGTCTGCGACTCATCCTGCTACAACCTAAACTGTCCAAGCGAACCTAAAAGACTCAAAGGAGTCAACACTACTTTGTTAGTAACATGGTGAGTTACCCATTTAATTCTAACTTTGATGACATAAAAATAAGAATTTTATTGGAGGGGGTTTATGTTTACATGTTCTGGGGAAAATGTTGCAACATAACGTAGATGGATTTTGATCTATGTCACTTTGTTATAACCTCTCCTTGGTCATTTGAAATGTGTATGACAAATTGTTTTTGTGAATTTGGAACTAGGAACCGTAAGTATGTCTTTGCTTTAAAATAGCACAAAAATTCCAAATAAATCTTTCTCAGCAATTCCTTCCAAGCTTCTGTCTTGATCTTGAAAACTGATTCTGTCTTTATTTTGTTTTCATAGCTCTCATCAAAATTTTTGCTCAGCAATCCATCAACACTGCTGTTGTCAACATAAACAATGGAATCCACAATGTGATTCCAGTCATCTGTGCTCAGTCTTGATCTTTTAAGATTCATCAGCAGCATTGACCCAGTTGAAAGGCTTCCTTCATTCAATTTCAGAACACCATGCTTCTTGTCTTCCTCCTGCACTGACCACTTTTTTTGCTCTTTTTATTTTTCTTCATTCCTCTGATGGTTTTCACTCCCATGCCCCTGAGCCTAGATCTTGGATTTCTATTCTCGTCTGAACTTGTTGTATTAGTGATCAAATCCTGGGTCAAGTTGGGTGAAATCATTCTGTTATGCCTGGGTCTGAATCCCAATTCTGCCGCTTACCAGGTGTGTGATCTTGGAAAATGTTACCTTAAACTTTTAGCACCATTTTCTCATCTGCTAAATGAGCATAATGTTAATAGTGTCTTTCTCATACAATTCTTATGAGGATTACTTAAACAACATAATGCATATTAAAATCATAGAATAACACCTGACATAGAAAGTGTGATGTGTTTGTTTAAATAAACAAATCTTAGTCAATATCATATAACATATCTACTAGGATGAACTCACCCCTGAATTTCATAAGAATATATCAAATTTCCTTGTCAACATTTCTCCTTAGTTGGCTAAAGGCAGCTCAGATTTCATTTGTTCAGTTCATGGCAAAGCTATATCCCCATTGCTCAGGCAAGATACCATTAATTCACCTTGGATCTTTCTAATTTCCTCACACTGCATATATAATACATCACCAATCATCTTGTCTCAACCTTCCTTCCTTTGCTCACCCATTGTTCTGCTGTATCTCTGTTCCCACCTAGTATCATTGCTCACCAGGTTGTTGTACTTGCCTAAAAAGGAGCTTCCTAATTCCACCTCTGGTCCTCTATAGTGCACTATCAACACATCAGCCAGAGATGTCCTCTGAAAAGATAAAACAGATCAAGGTCCTTCCACTGCCCTCAAGGCCCCACTGCCTGTCAAACTTCTTCTTTTTTTATTTTTTTTTGAGATGGAGTCTGGCTCTGTCACCCAGGCCGGAATGCAGTGGTGCGATCTCAGTTCACTGCAACCTCAGTCTCTGAGGTTCAAGCAATTCTCCTGCCTCAGCCTACTAAGTGGCTGGAATTACAGACATCTGCCACTACACCAGGATAATTTTTGTATTTTTAGCAAAGACGGGGTTTCACCATGCTGGTTGGGCTGGTCTCGAACTCTTGACCTCAAGTGATCCACCCACCTCGGCGTCCCAAAGTGCTGAGATTACAGGCGTGAGCCACCGTGCCCAGCTGAACCTCTTCTATAATCTTTCTCCACTCTCTCCAAGCTTCCATCACATTGGCCTTCTTGTTGGTTTTTGAATAGCTCTCACCTTGATGACTTGAAATTTATGATTTAATTTGGAAAGCTCTTATTCAGACACTTTCAAGGTTTGCTCCCATATCTATTTCAAGCCTTTTCAAATGTTATTTTATCAGGAAGATATTCTTGAAACATATTTTCAGAATTTGCAAACTATCATTTCCTCTTCTCTGTACAACACAGAAACTTCCTGGCACTCTTCCCAGCTAATTTTCTGCATAGCATTTATCATTTTCGATAAATTTATTTATACATAATTTAAATATTATATAATTTAATTACTTGTTTGTATTCTCCTCATTAGAATCTAAACACCAACATGGTTAATAACATTTAATGATTTTTTAATAAATTTATCCACAACCCAGAGAAGAATCCTTGACACAAAATAATATTGAGACAATTTTCAACACTATATTTAAGGGAATTACTCCATGAGTCTATAATCCAACTCCCTACCTCTAAGCATATTGATATTTTATGTAAACTAGGGATAAAATTATTAAGGAGATAAAATGAAAGGGCAAAGTGAATTCTTACTTTTCTCTCTGTCACCCACAGTATGTCACCCAAATATGTCTGTTTACAAATATATTTGAAATATAAAAGCATTTAAGAATGCCAAAAATATACATTTGACATACAATATTAATTCTCAAATCTAATCTGCCAATGTTTAAATCTTTCTTAGTTGTAGTTTTAATTGACATGTAATAATTGTGTAAGTTTATGGGGTATAATATGATGGTTAGATACATGCATGCATTATATAATGATTAAATCAAGCTAATTATTTTCATTTAATAATTACTAAAAATAATTTATATAATTTATATAAGTAGACATAGATACAAAGAGTGCTTTTTCTTTCTTTTTTTTTGTGTGACATAGTCTTGCCCTGTCACCCAGACTGGAGTGCAGTGGCATGATCTTGGCTCACTGCAACCTCTTCCTCCCCAGTTCAAGTGATTCTCCTGCCTCAGCCTCCCAAGTACCTGGGATTATAGGCACCTGCTACCATACCTGGTTAATTTTTTTGTGTGTGTGTGTGGTATTTTTAGTAGGGACAGGGTTTCACCATATTGGCCAGTGCTGGTTTTGGACCAGCAGTTTGGTTCTTGACCTCAACTGATCTGCCTGCCTTGGCCTCCTAAAGTTCTAGGATTATAGGCGTGACCCACCGTGCTCAGCCCAGTGTACTCTTCTTAAAAGGTAGTTTTACTATTTTTAGCATATTCTGAAATACCCATGAATTTGTGGTTAAATGACAGAGGTTATTATGAAGTCAAGAAAAGTGATTTATTCTACTTTTAGTTCAAAGATAAAATGTACATTTCCCCATATATTTATCATAGTAATCAGTCTCAGTTTATATGGCAGAAAAATCTAGCTGAGTTCCTAAGTTCTGTATCTCTCTTCTCTAGAATGGTTCCTGGGGAATGCATCACAATCTTGTTAGAAAACAGGTCAAGGAAAATGAAGTGCAATGCTATACAATATAACAAAGTTAATATACTTTGAAATCATTATATGAACTTGTGTCAAAGAATACATACTTAATCCCCATTCCAGAGGAAGAAAAAATGGTAGCAGAAAAAGATTTTTGAACTGGAGGAGTATATTATTGCCTGTCAAATGAAAAAGATGGTTATTTGTCCCTAGTATGGGGTGTAGAATGTGGTATACCAGTGCAGAGAGTAGCCCAAATGACAGTATCTGGCATGTTATTCTGACTGTTTTCAAAGATAGGGCAGTGTGACTTTCTCAAAAGTCAGATGAAATCATTTAAAAATATGAACAAAAATAGATTCCAATGGCAAATATATATAAAAAATTATCTGCCATTCTAGATTAGCCACACTACAGTTCTCCTTAACTAAAATAGATAATTATGTACTGACTACATAAAAATAATCATTGCCAAAGGATATTTATATTAAACTGGAGAATCAGAAACTGAATCTGTTTGTATCTCCTTAACAGGCTCGTGATTGTCCCTGAATAACTGATTTTATTATTTCCTGCACGGTCTTGACATTCTTATAAAATTGGCAAATGTAGTTGTATCATGAACCTGATTTAAAAGAATGCTGGAGAAATTAACAGATTAGCCTTTTTCAAAAGATTTAAAATTTGATTAAAGTTTCTATCTTCAACACAAAATGAAACTTGCCTCACGGTGTATGAATTACTCATTTGAATCCAAAGACCTTTGATTAGGATAATTTTTCAAATATAAGCAATTAGTAACAGACCATTTATTTACTAAATGTTATAGGAGAGAGCCAGCTGTCTTTATTTCCTTTCCTTGACTATTTGAAGTTAGAATTTTCTCAAGACATTTAGCCATTTATAAATGTTCAGTTAAACATGACAGTTGTTGTGGATTGGATATTTGTAAGGTCATTTTTCATAGGCTGCCCCAGAAGAAACATATTTCAATCCAAGCAAATGATTAGCATTTCTATATGATTTGACTCCACTTTTTCTATGGCCCAGAAACATATCTTAACACTTGCTCAATTTAATTTGATGTGGAAAAGGCCTCTTTTTAATCAACTTTAAAATTATGTTCTGTTGACTTGCAAATGAGAGGTCAACGCTAATTGAGAGAGGCCTTAAAAACTCTGACATCTTTGATCCCTGCACAAAGATTCCATGCTCAGTATGTTCTGATACTTGGCTTTTCCATATTCCCTTACGAGGTTAAGAAGATGAATGCTCATTGCTTTTAATCCTTACCATGATTTATGAGCCTCTTGGTATCCTTTCCCTAGAGCAGCTACAACTGTGTGGTTGTTCTGCCTGCTGCTTAAATTACACAGACATCTGCAAAGTAAATTATGGATTGTTGTCCCATAGACCACAACCGAGAATTCTCTTCATCACTCTTGCAGTATAATTTTTTTTTTTTTCTGATTAGAACAAAGAACATGTATGTATTTCCTTGCTTCTGTAGTAAGGGCATTTTAAACTAATTTTAATGATAGCACAATAACCTGGATTGTGATCTATCACAAAAAATCAAAGCAGCATGAAATATAACAAGGTAGCTTTAAAGCCAGAAAGAAAAAAAAAAAAATCCCCTATTTATTTATATCTTTCATCTTTATTTAAGGCATTGAATATTTAGACTCACAGAAGCACAATAACCTGGATTGTGATCTATCACAAAAAATCAAAGCAGCATGAAATATAACAAGGTAGCTTTAAAGCCAGAAAGAAAAAAAAAAAATCCCCTATTTATTTATATCTTTCATCTTTATTTAAGGCATTGAATATTTAGACTCACAGAAGGAAAGTGACCTTTAAGATTAACTGAAAATATGCACCATGGAATAAAATGCATGTAAATGACCTTTATGTCTCTGAGTGTGAATGATTTTAAGAGCATCTTGTGATCTGATCTATGACTATTTAAATTAAACACTGAGCAAAGAAATAGAAAATTACATACAGGATAATTCATGGAAGATTGGGATACTTTTTTTAATGTAGTCTTTTCTGCTGGTCTCACTTGTAGTAAACCTGTTTTAATAATCTGGAGGCTTAAAGCAATCACGAGTAATTGGAATAACTCGTCTGAATTAAAAGGCTGGTAGAGTCTAAGTTGGAATAATCAAATGCTTCTGTATTTTTCTTTTCTTTTCTCTCCTTGTTATTCTGTGTAAATGATGAATCATAATTCCCAATAATAAGCCCACTGTGAAATCCTCACAGGTACGTCTCAAATTATTAGCCTTTGACAATTACCAAAATTAGAAATATCCCTACATTTATCTTCTTCAGATGTGCTAATTGCAACTCTAACAATAACCTGTCAGGGAAAATCACACCAACAAAATTTACCAAAGGATTTCTAGTTATGCCTTAGAAAGTATATAAAAAAAAAAAAAAAAAAAGATGGCTCTGCAAGTCATTTTTTGAACCCTGTTGTCAACTCAGCAGGACACAGTGAACACTAAAGAAATGCTCAAACCCACTCCTGGCTGAGCAGATCTGCTGTTGCCTCCGTGTTTCCGTCAGTTTCTGTTTCACCTCATCACTGCTGAAAGGCAATGTTTTCTGAGTGTCAGGACCTGATATTCATACCAATGACCTAAAGACTTGCTTTTTTAAAGATAGATCCTAGATTTGTTTGCCTCTGTGTCAGTGAAAAGCTCACTTATAAAACTTTCCATTTGTCGACACTCTTTGTATCCTCATCTTCATAAAATAAAGTATTAGTGGAATATTGAAGTATTCTACTTAGTTGATATGGTTTGGCTTGTGTTCCCCATCCAAATTTCATCTTGAATTGTAGCTCCCATAACTCCCACATGTTGTAGGAGGGACCCAGTGGGCGGTAATTGAATCATGGGGTGGGACTTTCCCATGCTGTTCTTATGATAATGAATAAGTTTCATGAGATCTGGTGGTTTTATAAAGGGACATTCCCCTGAATATACTCTCTTGCCTGCCACCACGTAAGATGTAGCTTTGCTGCTCCTTTTCCTTCCACCATGAAGATGCAGCCTCCCCAGCCATTTTTCTTTATAAATTACTCAGTCTCAGGTATGTCTTTATTAGCAGTGTGAGAACAGACTAATACATTAGTTAAAACCCTAAACTATTTAAACATATCTTGAAATAAATTATTTTTGAATACTTATTTAATTTCCTAAGAAAGTATACAGGACAGACAGAAACAGAATTAAATTGGTGCTCCCAAAAGATCTAATATATATAACCTCCCAATCTCTTGCCAGCAGTCATCTTCTTTACACACACACATACACACACACACACACACAACCCCCACATCAGGTTATTCTACATTCAAAAACAAACCAACTAAAGCAACAAAACACAGCTCCACATCCTATAAAAGATAAAGTCCCAATCCCAGACATAGTTTTCATTTCATTAAAGTTTCTTCATCATGTAAGCCTGTTCTTCTGGATTTATCTGCCAGCTATTCCCATATTTGACACACATTTCATTCTCTAACTCCTCAAGTAGTATAAGATTCACCACATATGAAATGATATCATATATCTTTGTAACTTTTATATATCTATACCTTCTTCTTTACATATGTTTATCTATATCTCTTTATAGACTAGTTCAAATGTCCTTTGTCTGCATTTTCCCTACTCTTTCCAACTACTACAGACAGGAAGAAAAAAATGCCAACTTCAACCATATTTTTCATGTTGGAACAAGAAAGTATTCTATAAATGATCAAAGAATGCTCAATTAACCATATGAAAGAAGAAAGATTTATTTCCTTTCTCTTTCCCTTTACTTTTTTGCATGATTTATGATAAATTAATATAATTACTTATTAACTAAACATGAATATAAGTGAGAAATTATCAGAATGATAGTTTTGCAAAATATTAAAGAAATAATACATTCCCCTATGTGATTGTTGAAAAAGAAAATTATAAAAGGGGGTGGTAACATCATAAACAGGCTCCAGAGCATTACTCTACTCAAAGTTAAATTAATAAAAGAAAAATTTCTTTCTTAATAAAGAAATATTAATAATCAGTTAATATGATTTGAAACCTATATATTCATTGTTCTCGATTATCACTCTCTATTTTGTTATAGCATTCCACTGAGATTATTCTCAGCTCTATTTGCTTATGTGGCATTTATGAAAATCCTCACATTAAAAAGAAAATAATTTCAAGCCATTCTCCTCAAATGCCTTCTGCATTGATATGAATTCTACTCTAATTAAAAACAAATGAACATTCCAATTTCTTTAAAATTATCCTTTCTCAAGTTATTATCTTTAGTTTTATGTTAAACAAATATCAAACTATTTTTATTTCTTATCATTGTATATAGCACAGAGTGAACTATAGGACATTTGCAAAGAGTGTGAATCTCTTCTCATTTATCTGGGCCTTTGGATGTTTTAATGCTCCATTATGCTTTAAAGAAAAGGAAAGAAAGTGCTGCATTTATCATTGGAATGCCTTAGTATTAATTTTTCATTATTCATATTTTCATCACAGATAATACTGAGGTTGGTATAATCATGGATATTTAAGAATATGGAGTTGCCTTTTACAGGAATTAAAAGTCAAAGTGTTCACTTCTCTTATTCTATAAATAGAAGATCTGGACTGAAACCCCAAACCAAAATTATCCATGGTCAGAGATTTAGAAATTAATTAAAATTTTCTATAAAAAAATGCTAAAATTTCACAAATAAAAGGTAAGCAATTTTCTACATAGAAACTTTGAATATTGAAGAGAACAAATTGATAGATAAAAGAGATGACCATGGGGAGGAGGAACTATTAACAGCTGAGATATTAACTGGTTCATTCTATTTCAATCTTATAATCTTACATTTTTAATTTAAAATTTGAATTCTTTCCCTCAAATCTTATAGTTGAAATTAATTGATAATGTTTTAAAACTACACTAAAGCCTAACCTTTACTGAATAAGTTAATCTTATAAAAGGATCATGAGAAAGAAAAACAAAAGGCTTCATCTTTCTACTTCAGAAATATGGGCATGCACAGAGAGTTTGAACAAATATCACAGGAAGTTTCATAAAGCCACATTAGTTTAATTACACATCTGGCTTATCTCTTCAACCTTGTCTTTCTGAGTTGTTGTATCAATGGTTAATCTTAACTGATCACTGAATAGAACTGAGAACATCAAGCTTGTTTTGACTACAGCCTAAGTAAGAGGAGATTCTCCCATTACCAAGAGGGGAGTATCAAAGCAGTACTCTAATTACTACCTCTGTGAAGGTTAACTGTATCTGTCTAAATCTCAGTGTTTAGATTCCTACCATCGGCAAAGGAAAAGCAGATTACAATTGCCAGTGCAAGAAACAATTGAACAAGATTGTGCCATATCAATATTCGTAAAGACGAGAGAATTTATGACTTTCTCTCTCTGTTTCCTATGGTTGACTTTCAACAGAGGTTTGCCTTTGAAATGAGACATATCCAATTTAACAAACATAATACCCGCTAATTATGAGGGACTAGGCAAAGTGTCATAAAAATAGAATATAAAAGACGGAAATCACTTTCTGTTCTTTAGGAGGCACATAGCCATTAGATCTTCTCAAACCTGAAACTGTGAGGAAAAGTACAACAAAGAAACTAAAAAATAAAGAATTATACAAATAATTATATATTCTAAAAAATGTAGAAATAACTGGTTACTTCAAGTTTCATGATTTTGTGTTTACGTCAACTGTCTGTAAACATACAAATATTTGAATATTTTGATTTCTAGTAAACATTTCTTAAAGCAAAGAAGTTTTAAATAGAATTTGCATTTTCAGGTATTAATTAAGAAGGTAAAAACATATATCTTAATAAGATTTTTTTTTACTTACCTTTAAAAAGGCTGGCATTCCTTAAAACTCGCTACTGCTCCTGGGATCCAGCTTGGCTATATTCCCCAAAGAGCCAAGCTGTTAGGTGACAGAGCTGGAAAGACAAACATAGATAGTCAGAATGTTAACTGTCTTTTCTAACAAACATTTATTTTAGAATATTTTTACATTTTCTTAAAAGTTGCAAAGATGGTATAGAGAGTTCCCGGATACCTCTCTTTTTTTTTTTTTTTTTTTCTCATCTGATTATCACTATTGCTAATATCTTACGTTATAATTATAAGTGCATTTGTCAATGTACTTTTGATGTGTGTACAATGTACTTACAATGCTGCTTTTGATACACTGTGATAGTGATACATTGTAATAGATGGATCTAAATGAACCAATATTGACACATTATTCTGATTTCACTAGTTTTTCTCCTAATGTCATTTTTCTATCCCAGGATATCTCATTGCATTGTCATCACATCCCCTTGGCCTCCTCATGGTAGTGATAGCTTATCTTAGACTTTCCTTGTTTTTGATGACCTTGAACGTTTTGAAAAGCAATGGTCAGACATTTATAAAATGTCCTTAAGTTGGAATTTGGCTGATGTATTTCTAATGATTAGACTGGGGTTATGAATTTTTGGGAGGAAGACCATAGAGGCAAAGTATCATTTTTGTCACTTCATATCAAGGGTATGTATGTCATCAGCATGACTTATTACTGTTGACACAGATCTTGATCAGCTGACTGGGGTATTTATTACTGTTGACACAGATCTTGGTCAGCTGACTGGGGTACTTATTGCTGTTGATGCAGATCTTGATCAGCTAACTGGGGTATTTATTTCTGTTTACACAGATTTTGATCAGCTGACTGGGGTACTGTTTGCCACCATTTCATATTATAAAGTTTCTTTTGTTCCTCCTTTCCATACTGTACTGTTTGAAAGCAAGTCACTAAAAGCAGCCCACAGTCAAGAGATAGGGAGTTAAGCTCCATCTGCTGGACGGGAAAATGACACAAAATATTTGAAATTTTATGAGAGAAATTTACCTATTCTCCCCATTTGTTTGTTTCCTTGCTTGGGTATTCATTCATTCATTAATTTATATGCATCAGTGTAATCTCATGGATATTTATTTTGTATTTCATGTTGTAACACAATACTACACTCTTTATTTTGTTGGTCTAATTGTTTTAGCTTTGGCCTTTGTGAGCTCTTTCAATTAGCCTCTATGTCTTTTTTGACATACTATATCGGTTTGTTTAGTGAGTACTTCCTTAAATCCTGGCATGATAAGATAGTCCATGTTAATTTCAAAATGCATAATATAAATGTTGTAATCTTCTTGCCTCAGACATAGACTTAGCCATTTTTTTCAAGGATCTCTGATTCCTTTTATCACAGAATGGTGAGAAATCAAGATCTGACCACTAGTTATGGTTCCTTGCCACTGGGGTGCCATTACTTCTAAGCCCTCTCAGTGAACTGAGCTAGGAAATTTATGTTTTATATTAACATGCATATGCAGACATGCATAATTGTCTCTATATCAATCTGTATATATAATTAGATAACATTATTTCATACTGACAACTTCAATCTGTATCTATAATTAGATAACATTATTTCACACTGATAACTTCAACTCTTCAGCTTCATATTGTTAACTTTAGGCTGATAACTTCAACTTCCTTAATACATATTAAATAAACAGCATTTTGGGTGTAATAGAGTATATAGTAAAACCACATTTTTCATTTCTTTATGAAATGCTCCTCTCTGAGTATTATTTCAAGAGTAATTCTTAGAAAGATGTCCACACAAGGGAGAAAACACGTTCATGGTGCCTGATTCTGAAGAATCATTAAGAAAATCCATGGACATTTATTTTCATTCATTTCTACTAAAGTTCATTATGCTTGAAAAAGAAAAGTAGCTTTTAATACTGTGTGCATACAACCACAGCTACTTTTTTTTTTTTTATCAAATGCCATACACTGCAACAATAAAAAGGACATGAGGAGATATATACTGCTTTATAAGATCTAATATATTTTCTTCTATTGAGGCATCATATTACTATGACCATGTTTTCATATAATTCAATTTTTTAAGACAGAAAGTCTCAGTTCAATTATACCTATGTGAAAAATGTAATTTTAAATGAAATTATAAAATAATTATAATTCATGCACATGTTAATCATTACAGCTAAATGGTAATCAGAATGTATAAATGCTTATCATTTTTATTACAAATGGTTTGTAGAAAATACAGGTAGTAACAAGGTAGACTAATAATCCATGCAGGATAACTTATTTTCTGAAAGTAAAAACACCAACTCATGTCATCATTCTGTTATTCTGATAACTAATAAAGGTTTCCCTGTCAAACAAAATCTTTAGGTTTAAAAAACATTAAAGTGAGACATAAACTTCCAAGAAATTCTAAGCCATTTCATTCCCTTCAACTCTGTTAGATATTTTGGTTAAAATGTAATAATATCTGTATCAGTTTCCTGTGGCTGTGACAAGTAATTACCATAAATGTAGTGGCTTAAAGCAACAGAAACTTATCCTCTCACAGTTTTGGAGGTCAGAATTCTGAGATCAATTAAAGACTGAGCTGAAATCAAGGTGTCACGGTGCTACCATCCCTTCAGAGGGTCTAGGGGAAAATCCATTTCTCACCTCTTCTAGGTTCTCGTGACTGCCATCGTGCCTTGCCTTGTGGCCACTTTCAATATTCAAGGCTAACATCGTCAAATTTCTTTCTCCTCCTCTACATTGCCTTTTCTTCGGTGTATTCAAATCTTCTGCATCTCATTTTTAAGAATGCATGTATTTACAATTTGGGCCTATTCAGCTAACACAGGATAATCTCCTCATGTTAAGATCCTTTATTTAATCACAGCTGCAACCTACCATAGATCCTGAGGATTAAGCTCTGATTTTTTTTTATCTTGCCCAAATTCCTATCTAAGGGGTCTGGAGAGTTATGCCCTACAAGCCATCAATTCTCATCAGATGGGTTTTATTTAATCCTATATATCATGATGTACCTTCCATCCTGACTCAGGCATAACATTAGGAGACAAGGAAGAAAATCAAAAGATTTTACCCCAAAACATGTTTCTTTGCCATATCTTGAAATGTCCCTGCAAAGCTGTCCTTCCTGGTGACAAATTTGCATCTGTAAAGAATTTCTATTAACATAGGTAGATCTTTTTCTTCCAGGTCTTCCCAGTCCTAAGGAGTTTAACTAAAAGTCCAGCACTTTTTAAAGATCTGAATAGGAAGCATTTGTCATCTATTGTCTCTAAGGGCAGCCAATATAAGACCTCAAAAAGAACCTTGGTCTCCACAATATTTGATCTTAACTTGAACATTTCCTTTCTATGGATCCCAGACAAAATTTAGACAAACTTTAGACAAACTCAATCATCAATCAGAAAATGTTTAAATTTATCTATAGCCTGGAAACCACCACCTCCCACCCCAAAGCTTTGAGTTGTGCCACCTTTCTGGACCAAACCCATGTATTTCTTAAATGTATTTGATTGATGTCTCATGCCTCCCTAAAATGTATAAAACCAAGCTGTGCCTCGACCATCTTGGGCACATGTTCTTAGGACTTCCTGAGGGCTGTGTCTTGGGCCATGGTCACTCACATTTGGCTCAGAATAAACCTCTTCAAATATTTTACAAATATTTTCATTGACAACCAACTTATAGATCTACTTCCCATCCCCTTACATATGGGAGAAAAAAAAATATTCTAATAAAACCACTTCCTCATGACTCTATCTCACTACAAGACAGTGTGTATGGCTAAGGCAGCAGAAATATACACACACAATGAAAGGGTGTTTTAAACTATTGTTTAAGACAACCTAGGACAGGCATATAATTAACTTGTTTAGAGAGACAGATAGATGTTACTTAATAATGAAACTCTAATAACTATTTCTTTCCCTTCAGACTAGGACTACTGATAATCTGCAATTATGTGTGACAAGCTGAACAAAACCACAGAACCAGAGTGTCAGACTATGGCTACATAATTTTTAGAAAGATCTTAATTAAGCAAATCTCTTAAAAGTTTTTAAAGGAAATATTTTCTAAAGCCAAAAGTCAACTACATTCATAAAGTATGATCACTGGTACAGTACACCTTTTCGGTGGCATCAACTTTCAGGGGAACTTGACAGGAAGAAAAAATATATCTCGGCTGGGTGCGGTGGCTTACACCTGTAATCCCAGCACTTTGGGAGGCCGAGGCGGGCAGATCAGGAGGTCAGGAGATCGAGACCATCCTGGCAAACACGGCGAAAGCCCGTCTCTACTAAAAACACATACACACACAAAAAAAATTAGCTGGGCGTGGTGGCGGGCGCCTGTAGTCCCAGCTTCTTGGAAGGCTGAGGCATGAGAATGGCATGAACCCGGGAGGCGGGGGAGCTTGCAGTAAGCGGAGATCGTGCCACTACACTCCAGCCTGGGCCACAGAGCGAGACTCCCTCTCAAAAAAAATAAAATAAAACTAAAAAATAAAAAATCTCAAGCAACTAGCAATAAAGTCAGAGGAGTGGGAACTGATGATACAGGAAATCTTTACAGAAAAATAAAGGTATGAATGGCTTCCATAAGGCTTGAATTCCCATTGCTGTTAAGGAAATTCAGGCCTCTTGGGTTGCTTGAAAGAAGGAACTAAGAATGAGCTGCTTACATGCAACTGGTATGCAACTGGTTTGTAGAGGGAGTAGTCCCATCGTGGAATGGGAATTAGAATAAAAAGAAACAAATACAAAAATCTTCTGTCCACCAGTATTAGGAACCTTCACAGATACCAGCTGTTCAAGAAGGGCCATAGATAGAAAGAGGTTAACCTTGAGAAGCAGAGGGCAAGCTTGAGCCCGAAGTGTGTAAAGTCCAGATTTGCCCAAATATACACTATGGTGGCTACAACCCAGAGTAGTAATATGAAGCATGGCATAGCACTGGAGAATCAGTAGGACCTTAGCAGAGCAAGTACCAAAATGTCTTGAAGAGATTCTTTCATAACATAAGACCCTAGATTCCATAGTAAGGAAAAAAAAAAAGTGAGAGAACACAATATACCTTCAATGAAACTCAGTGGAGTGATAAAGAGAAAATGTATTTCTTAAGAACTAATAATAATAGAATAATCTGTAATAGACACATAATACATATGTAAAGACTTCAAAGAAAATGGAAGGAATATAAAGTATAATAAGAGTATGTCAAACACATAACAAACAAATTTGACCAAAAATGCTTTCTCTATATATATTGCTCTAGAGGTAGTCTTATGGGCCACCCATAGCTAATTCTAATACTCATTTGAAAGAACAAAACCCAAGAAGTTCACAGACTTTGTTGGAAAGATAAAATTACCCTATCAGATATAAAAAATTGTTATAAAAGTATGGAAAAAAATTTATGTTATTGGCACAGAGTCTAAATGATACATATAAATATGCAGCAACATTCCATTAAATAAGGCTGTTAAATAAGTGGAATAGGAAAAATTCACCATACAGATGCACAAAATCAAAGTACAGTCATCCCTAGGTTGCCGCAGGGATTGGTTCCAGGACCCTCACAGATATCAAGAGCTACAGATGCTCAAGTCCTTTATGTAAAAAGGAATATTATTTGCATATAACCTATGCACATCTCCTGTATACTTTAAATCATCTCTAGATTACTTATAATTATTGCTATGTCATATTGATATTAATTTATATCATTTTTCATTGTTACAATGATTTTTCTAACTATGTTCAATCTCTGTTTGGTTGAATACCAAAACATAGGCTCCACAAATACACAGGACTGGTTATAGATTTCTTTAATCATCTCATACATAAAAATAACTTTCAGATGTGAAGAAGAAACAGTTTAAAAGTCAAGGACATATATAATTTCTTTTTTTTTTTTTTT
>NW_012113919.1:8594695-8596161 GCF_000951035.1 Colobus angolensis palliatus | reverse complement strand
AAGAATGTCAACAATCAATAAAGTATTGAATTTGGAAATCTATAAATGGAATATTTACAAAAAGAATAAAAAACAGGACTTCTAAAAAGCAAGTAAAAATGATTCCACAGCTATTATCAGAGAAATCCAAAATAAGAACAATAATAACACATAATTTCTCATTGAATTAGTTGGCAAAAAAGAGAATAAAGATAATGTCTGAAATTATCAATAATTGGCAAGCATGTGGAGTGATGGAAGCTCTCACTCATATCGTGGGTTGGAAATCCACATGGGCACAATTGCTTTGAAAAACTATTTGGAGTATCTACTAAAAGTGAAATGCAGGTAACCTGGACTCTAGGAATTCTGCTCCTGTATGAATGTCTAAACAAAGTCTTGCCTGTGTGTATAAGATGTTAACTATAGCTTTGCTCAAATTCCTAAAACACTAGCATTTTTGAAAAGCATTTTATTTATGACAAACAAAAAATAACTAATTGCTTACATAATTATTTCAACTATTGAACTCATGAAAATGGTCTTATAACTCATTGGGAAATATTTGTAACTATGATGTGTATGTGTGTGTGTGTGCGTGTGTGTACATTCAATTATATATGGGGTCTGTGTGTGTTTGTTGAGCATGTGTGATGTTAGAAAAGGTAGTTCAAGGTTTGCTTTATTATATCATAGCTACAATTAAAAATATCAAACCTAACACCCAAGGGGAACAATCACAAAATCATGTCAGTATTACTAAGATGAGTTATAGATACATAAGTATTAGAAAATACAATGAGCCAGAGTCATGAACTATAATAAAACACAACACGAGGGCAAGAAAAGGCTATATTAAGTGAAAGCTGTTAGCTTACAAAGTGATAAGAGTAGAGATTCATTTTGTCAGTAAAGAGGATATATTAAAGAATTAGATACACTTTGTGTTCTTCTACCTGGTTCTGGTATAAAGATAAATCCTCTCATAATTAACTAAGCCACTTCACTGTGGGGTGGTGGTAAAGAAGTACAGTAATGAAAATAAATGACACCAGAAAAATGTAAGCTGAGAGACATGTCAAAAAAATCAGGTGGTAGTTGTACTTCAACAAGACCCAGGGCACTAGTTCAGAATAAGTACAGTCTGCAAGAGTACAATTCATGAGGCCATTTCAGCTAACCTAAGACAATGCAGGACTAATATCAGCTGAGGACATGTGGTTATCAAAAATGGGATAACAGAATTCCTTGCAAGAAGCTGCAACTTGGGCATAGACATACATTTGTTTCCAATGCCCCTACCATAATGAAAACAATTTGAAAAAGAGGTAAAGTCTATATTAATGCAGGAAAGGAATCAGAGAAATTGTTGCTAAATGTGTGAGATGTCACCAATATCAAAAATAATCCCTGCCAGGTGTGGTGGCTCACGCCTGTAATCCCAACACTTTGGAAGGCCGAGTCGGGCAGATCATCTGAGGTCGGGA
>NW_012113919.1:8581746-8593435 GCF_000951035.1 Colobus angolensis palliatus | reverse complement strand
GTAATTTCTCATGGAAAAATTAGAGACTATAGGTCAAATGAAGTAAAATATGAGCGATAACTTGTTAAAACACAGAGTAAGATAAAAATATGTCTGCCTGAAGTAGGTCAATTGACAGTATCATAACCTTTAAAATCACACTGAAGATTCCAAATAAAATAGATAATTAGAAAAGTCACCAAAGTACGTGAACATATTAATTGAAAAAAATACACAGAAGCACAGAAACATATTTTTAAGTGAATGGTTGAATATGAAAGAAAGTAAGAGAGATGTTCCAAAATGTGCAGCAAAGCTGAAAGACAAGCACAGAGAGGAGAGTGCTATAGACAGTGACTCATTTAGCATCTATGAAGCTGGCACAGGTTGATGGTGGACTGGAGAAACCCAGAAACAACCAGATACCAGGAAGCCTATACACTTAAAAAAAAAAGAAAAGTATCCCCTAAATTAGAAAACAAGTAAACTCTACAAACTATTGCTTGTAGAGAATTTTGTTAAAGAAAAACATTTGTTCTGAGGATGTATGGCCTGGCAGGCTCTTATCTGAGTTTGAGAATTTAATTTACATTATTTGTTTGGTTCAAAATCAATCCTTACATCAGGATTTGAATTTAAAGTGAATTGGGTGTGCAGTGCCTTCCAGATTAACATAATCATCCCTTTAGAAAATAACTCACAGCTCATACCACAAAGATATTTTAAAGGTTGAGTCTTAAATCACAAAACACAAAGGATATCTGATATAGTTCACAAAGATAACAAGAACAAGAAATAACAAAGACATTAAAAAGGAAGAACCCTACCCAATATCATTTAGATATGTGATCATGTTTTAAAGTTCAAAGGATCATCTACCAAAGATATGCAATTAATAAGAGATTTTAGCAAAATTTCTGAATAATGTTTAAATAATTGCATTTTAATAGACTTGCAACAGGAGATAAAAGTATAATTTTAAAATCACTTACCTTATCAATATTCATGACATGTATGAAGAAATAAGTTTAAGAAAAAGATATAATACTTTTAGTGATGCAATTGTAAAACTTGATTGATAACTATTAAATAGAAACTAAATAAGTGGGAAGACATATCCTGTCATTGAATCAGATTTAAGTATATATCAATTCAAAGAATTCCAGGTAAAAGGAGCTCAGATTTTTTCCCCCATGGAACTTGTAAAGCTGATAATGAATGTCATGAAAGAATAAAGGATTAGAATAGCTAAGACATTAATAATGAATAAGTACAAGGGAGATGGTATTGTCCTGCTCAATAATAAACCAAAGTATATTAATTAAAACAGTGAGACATGAAGTATAAGAAAGAAATATTGATCAATGAATATGACATTTTAAGTTCTACATAAATACATAATTCTACATAGTTGACATTTTTAATTCTTCATAATGCTTAAGTATTTCCCATTGCTAATACTTATTTAGAAACAGAAGAGAGAGCCTTGAAACACACACATACACAAACTCACACATGAAAACCTAATATACAGCAAAGCTGATGTGAAAAATAATGGGGAACCATAGACTATTCGATATGTAGTAATGAGAAATTTGATGATCTCTAATTAAAAATTTTTATATCCCTACCTCACTCTATACACAAAAATCAATTCTATGTAGACTAAGCAATTAAATGTGAAAGATCAAAGTGTAAGGCTTTTGATACAAACTATAGTAAAATATTTTTATTAACTTGGAGTAGAAAATGTTAGAAAAGTACTAAAAAATTCTACCCAAAGACAGGCATATAAATTTCTACACAACAATTGCAAACTTCGTAAGACAAATAATAATTATTATCCAGATCATATGAAGCAATTGTACAATACAATTAGAAAAAGACAATCTTATAAAAATGGTTGAAACTCATTAAACTGTTATCTAAAAAATAATATACACATGACTTAAACCCCATTTAATGATGCCCAAACTTATTAGTAAAGAAAGCAATTCACTATGTCATAAAATTAAGGACATAGTGAGATACTATAAACATAAACTAAGATGTTAAGATAAAATGTCACAAATGGCCAATGTTGAGAATATGGCAAACAACTGAATATTCATATAATACTGACAAATACATAAATTGGTACAGCCCTCCTATACAAATAATTGGTCACTATTCTGAAAACATGAACAAGTGTGTATCACATAATCCTAAACTCTATTTTAGACACAAATAATTGGACAAAAATAATAATATAATACAGGAAATACGTATAAATAATTCTAATTACAGATTTTAAAAATGGAATATAAATACCATTTATAATTTCTGGAAGAAAAAAACGGCTCTATTAAACCACGAAAATCCAAGGAGTGGTAAAATAAAATTATGAAAACATAAGGTTTTTATTTTTCATTTTTATTAAGAAGTTGTTATACTCTAATTCTTGGATATTGGCAGTTGTAAACCTCTACATTTGTAACAATAAACATATAACATAATATTAATAAAAGTGGCTGGGTGCAGTGGGTCACACCTGTAATCCCAGCATTTTAGGAGTCTGAGGTGGGTGGATTGCTTGTGTCCAGGAGTTTGAGACCAGGCTGGGCAACATGCTGAAAGCTTGTCTCCACAAAAAGTACAAAAATTAGCAGGGCGTGGTCGTGCATGCCGGTAGCCCCAGCTACTAAGGAGACTGAAGTGGGAGGATGACTTGCGCACTGGAGGTTGAGGCTTCAGTGAGCCATGATGGTGCCACTGCACTGTAGCCTTAGGGACAGAGTGAGACCTTGGTTCAAATTAAAAATTATAAGTAAAATTGTGGCATATTCATTATATCAACTAGAAAAAAAGTAAAAAAAAAAAAAAAAAACTATATTAATAGAGAAATGAAAAGAAACATTGGAGAGGTGTTAAAAAATAAATGGACAAAAAATACTAGATGAAAGAAGTTTAGATGCAAAAAGCAATGCAATAAATACATTAATCAGATTACTGAAAGCTAATTTATGCTGTTTTCATTATTTAATTACATTTTCTTTTTAAAATTTTAAAAAATAGCTAAAGTAAGGTTATATATCAGTAGGAGAACATAATATACATTTTAAAAACAGACCTTTAGATCTAAACACAGATCAGTAGAGGAAAGATAAAACCACTAATTATAAAATAACTTTAAAGTATTTTACAGTTTAAAATAAGATATATTTAGCATTTTGGAAATGTTTATTTTAAAATGCTTGAAAATTAGAGTTGGCTTTCAAAATTCTACATAATGTTTAAGTATTTTCCATTATCAGTACTTATTTAATTAATATTATTTTTAAAATTTTGCCTTCTGCTACTATAAAATTTAGTTGTTTAAAAAATCTCTAGAATTTAAATTCTTCACTTTTAGGTTTATCACTCTGGTAACAAAGTTACAACATATTTACCTGAAAATATCAAAGTTCAAAGGGAATTTTAAAAAACATTTCCAAAGCTAAGTGAATATTATCAACCGCAAAACTAGTTAAACTTTGCTAAAGTAAATGATTGATAGCCTCCATATGTGGAAGAAAACCACACTATTAAAATTAAAACCTTTCTTTTAAACTACAAAGTTAACCACAGGATGTACAAAGTTAAATTCAATTACTGATAGTTAATCTATGCTTTAAGTATTATGTATGAAGAAACTTGCTGCTAGAAGTTTTCTTTTTGTATTTTTTTTTCTAATAGCTGACACTAAAAATCTAAGACATATGCATTCTAATATTTTATTTTAAAAACAAAGATCTATACTTTCTATGTTGACTACTCTTGGCTCTCAAAATCTTAAACGTTCTAAAATCAATATAAGTCTATTTATTCAGATTGTTACTTGGCATTTATATCTCAGGTTCACATATTTCTCCTGTTTATTTCTACTTATTTATGGAGTTTTGTCTTTAAAAGTGCATATAATTAGTATCATATAGTAATATTTATTGAATTGAAAGGCACAACATCATCTCTCTGGTTCTACCATCTTATTTGACAAAAGACAAAAAGGCCAAAGAAAGAAAGAATAGTTTTATATTTTATGAAATAATAGGTTCGTACTTTTTGTTGCTTTTATGATTTATTTGCACTATTATTCAATTATTCATTCAGCAAACTATGCAGTACAAAGTAGACATCAAATAGGAAAATAGAATTTCTGTCCTGATGAAATGCAAAAATTCTAAGGTAAAATTGATGCACAGGCAAATGTTAGAAATACAATATTACAAGTCCACATAATGCAAGTTCCATAGAGACACAAGATATAAGATATATACATATATATTATATAAGATATGCATATGATATAGAATATGTATCATATATATGATATATATCTTGATATAAGATATATATCATCTATCATACATATGATACATATATTTCTCTTATTAGATATAGTTAATTTATAGAAATTAACTATAGATATATTCTATTAATTTCTATAAATTAACTATATCTAATTATAGTTAACTATTTATCTTATTAGATATAGTTAATTTCTACATTATCTATGACACAGCAAAGGAACTTTATATAAGTTATTATGTATAACACATTATAACATATAGTAATATATATATAACATTATTATATATAAGATATATATATCTCTCTCTTATTGGTTCTGTTTCTCTGGAGAACCCTGACTAACACATTAACTCAATATAAAGCATCAACATCTGCTGCCAAAAA
The DNA here is from genome assembly GCF_000951035.1 of Colobus angolensis palliatus. Lineage (NCBI taxonomy): Eukaryota > Metazoa > Chordata > Mammalia > Primates > Cercopithecidae > Colobus > Colobus angolensis. Next base: position 8,588,743 of record NW_012113919.1, on the reverse strand, counting down.
TTGCAGAGGACATCACACTACAGAATTTTTTAGTTTATTTATTTATTTTTAATCCAGCCATGGTTCCACAATACAACAATTAGTTACTTCCTTGTCTCTATTCTCTACTTTCTGTCTCTTGTTTCTCTATTCACATTTTACTAGGATCTAGGCAAACATATATATTTTTTCCTTTTCAACAATCAAGCATCTGGGTTCTGGAGGAGAAAATATCTCACATATTAATACATTAATGCATTACAAATGCCTAGCTTCCAACCTCAACTGGGCCTTCATGTTTCTCAGCAACATTTTCATGTTACTTTCATTAATTTTCCTGGTTCTTCCCTACAGCAGCTTTTTATAGGGTTACCTTTAGAGTGTACAGGATAAGACAGGTACTTTTGTGGGGTCCCTGTCTGTGTAAGCAAATTGATTAAATCTGTACTACACAATCCATGGACTCATGTGAGTTATAGTGATTTATTGATGAAGATCACAAATATAAGTAGACAAGGGGAATTAATGTGTTTGTTTATTGCCCAAACATCACATGTGAAGGTCCATAACAGAGTCCAAGCACCATCTCTTCATCATTTACTGTCAAATGTCTCATTCTGAATAATTTTATGTGTTTCTCCACAAGAAAAAGGTAGCAGAAGTATTACAATGGCTCTTTGGCGCCTGTTGTATTGAACAACGTAGTTATTCTTGCCACCTCCCTAATGCCACTTCTATAATGAAGTTTATATCATTACTCATCCATTGTAGTTTCCATGAATATTGGCTTTCAGTGACTCTCTCAAAGCTTGGATGTACTCTTTGATAATGATAACCACAAATGCAATTATTTCTCAAGTTAGGTCAAAAAATGAGAAAGATTATTGTTTTGTTCTGGACATGTAAAATTTACTGTTTGAAGTATTATGACATAAATGTTGAAAAGTATATCTTTCAACCATGCCTTTTCTTGTATGAATTAGACCATGCCTTGAATTCTTAGCATGTAATCTTTCACAATATTGACCTTATCTCTGACTTCTACACCCTGCCACCAAGTAAAATAACGGTCAAAGGCAATGGCATGGGGCAAAAAGAGCAGTTTCACTGATGAAAGGAATGCCTTTGGTAAACACAGCTTAAAACTATGCTGTAGGTAGTGTGTATCACTACATTGATTGGAAACAAGAGAGAAAGTAGAGGAATCGGTAGGGCCCATTGGTATTACTGTGCAATGGTCTTCAGAAGCTCTTGGGAGATAGGCTTAGTCATCCCTGAAGGACTGTCTGACATGAGACCTGGACACCCCTACCATGGGGTGACCTCCTGGTACCAGCGTACAGGGGAATACCCACACCAAAGTGGCACTGCCGGTGCCAGCTCATCCATGCCACCAGAGGAACACAGATTTTGGGGTAGATTATTTTGGCAACTAGGACACATGTAAAACTAGATTGGGATGCCCTGTCCTCAGGTACTGTGAGTCTTAGTCTGTCCCAAGCACTGGACAGTATCCAAGAGGCATAGGACTAAGAGCAAAGGCCTCCCTTGCCAAAGACTAAGGGGCTGTACTGCTCGATTAAATCTATTTATGCTTTTTAAAAATATCTCTATCTTCTTCACCACCATTTTTATTGTCTATAGGCCATGTCAATTTTTACTTTAGTGTCAACATTGAAGATATAAAGTAAAATTCCCTCACCATGTTCAACTTGCCAACATTCAACTCCAATTTACAGACATCTCCGTATCCATACTCATTTTTAATTACCTCCATCAAATTATGGTAGTTGGGAACTTTGGTGTTAGAATGATAGGGTGCTTCAAATTACAATATCTAATGTTAACACAGAATTGCTGAACAATACTGTTCAGATCCACAGTATTTTACTGTATAGCTCAAACATTATTTCTTTATTTATAAAATACATATATTATGTAGTTCATGGAGTTGAGGTGAGGTTTAAATACAATATAATAATGTTTGTAAATTACAGTGCCTGGAACATAGAGCACCCTGTGTATACTATAGAGGTAGCATGTTCGTTCTTATAAAATGATAGACATGTTTTTCTCTCAGGTTTAAGAGATATAAAAATGTTTTTCTGTTAAAATTTACTCTATGATGAGAAAAAACTATAACCAAAGGAAAGTAAATTACATTTTATATATGAGATTGTGGAGCAGAAACAAGGGTTTGTCCACAGATAAAAAGAAAAAACACTAAAGCAATTTCTTGAGTGAGGAAGAAAACTGCCCTAGCCAGCACCAGCTTAATAGATAACAAAAGCCACAATGTGAATAGTGATTGTTTTTTATTTTTCACTTCATTATATAAAAATTTATTTTTATTTACCTATTCAAAATTTACATAAATATGATGGAAGCTTGACATTTATATAAGATAGGGATTCGTATAGTTGCATAATATATAATTACACAGATGAACAAGTATAGATAAATATGCATGCAACATTTTTCGATAAAAATTTTTAGTTTTCATTATACATAAGAACATCCATTATAAGGAATCCAGGAAATAAGTGAGATTTAACTAACCTAAAGAACACTTATGGAGGTGCCCTTAAAAACAATTCATTTTGCAGGGCATGGATACTTGTATGAATAATACGGTCATGGAGTCTTACTTATCCAACCTGGCTTAAAATACAGAAAAAAAATAGGTAGTCACATTTATTGGAGCATAAGAAAAAATCTGTGTATAAAGGTGTGGAGGAGCTCAGCACATTAAGTCTGTAGCTAATGACATCAACTAAGGTGTAAGGAAAGTATCACTCTTCAGTGATGATTATATGAAGCAAACAGGACTTATCAGTTGATGTTTTAGAGATGCAATATAGTTACTTGCCTATAACTACAAGTGTGACTAAGATATATATATTATATATATATAACATAATGAAATATCTGACAAGGAGACGTGAACTATGTCAAAAGGATCATACTTTGTTTAGTTACACGTAAGTATATTGCACGTGGTTTCGGTTAGTTATTTATTATGTATCCTCTTAGATGTTTTTCGCTCCTTTGCATTATTTGTGTGACAAGCAATCAAGCTTGCCTTCCTTCTTTCTTTCTTTTTTTCCTCAGTAAAGCGTGTTGTTTAACTGAGAGTCCTGTATCATGGCAGGAGGTAGAAGGAGAGGAGGTGGTGTATTTCATATCTTTCACATGTTTCTGGTAATATAGAGCTCATTAAAAGGAAAGATCTCTATAGAAAGTGTTTTGTATATTATCAGTTGAAATTCTGAACTTTATGTTTGTAACTTAATGGGCAATTTGATAGGGTAAGCATAATCCTTAATAGAAATTAATATCTTATTATATTAATATTTAATGGCATTTTATCTTAGTAATATATATGAATTGCATTTTTTAACTCATCTATTTTGTCAGTCTCATGGTAGTTCTAAAGTTCGTGTATATAATGTTTAACAGTTTATTCTTTGAATGTGATAAGTAAAAGGAAATAGAAAGTATATTAAAATTGTGCAACTTATATTTATAATTAGGTCCTTACTAAAAAGTATAGAAAGGACATGTAATATTTTCCCTGAATCAACTTCCAGATAAGTAAAAAACCTAATCTACGCATCCTGTGCCATGCTAAAAAGTAATGGAGATTTCTCATTAATGAATACAAATGTTAACTGTTAGAATGGTAAGCTACTATATTTAGGTACTATAGCAATGTTCGTTTATTAGCTAAAACAAAGATAAGCCAGCTTTTCTGTAAGGAGTCAGACACTAAATATTTTAGGCTTAGCAAACCACATGGTCTCTGTTGCAACTCTTGTGGTGTGAAAGCAGCCATATTTGCCAGTACTTAAATGAATGAATGTGGATGTGTTCCAGTGAAACATTATCTACAAAAGGTGATGGCTAGCCAGATTTGATCAACAGCCTATAGATCTCTGATTCCTAAGTTAAAGCGAACTTGATACTTCCAAGTAGAGTTTCCTATCTTATATATGACTCATTTTTAAGATGTCTAAGCCCACAGTTCTCAACCAAATTAGAAAGAAGTTGTTGAGAAGAACTTAATATTTATAGTCCAACGTTGCCTATAAGTCACAACTAGCAATAATTAATGTGGTATGTCAATAGGTACATCAGGAAAGTGTTATATTTCTGATTATTTTTCATATCAACAGCCTTACACACGAATTCTTTCACAATGAATTATTGTTTTTCAGTTATGATAAGACATAGTCATCATATGAAGATGATTATTACATAAGCTAAAATTAGATTAGGTAAACTATAGTTAGTATGGTATTAAAACACATGTTACCTTAGCCCTAATGAAATAACCACACAGGAATAGAAGTATGGATTAGGAACCAAAAGCTCAGCATGAACATATAAACTGACCAAGTTCCCAGTAATAGTGAATTAAATTGGAGCATCAAATATCTGGTTTTCAATTTGACTCCAAAGCCCATGCTCTATTCTAACATACTACTCAAGTGTGTACATTGTCTCCTACTGCTCTGGTATATTTAAGTGTTGCTTGGGAAAATTGTTGTTATTTGCAGCCACTGAAAATTCCATCAAACACTTATAGTCAGATTCTCTGTATTTCACTGTTGCGTCCTCCAAACTGAGATTTTCTCCATACCCTCCTTAGACTCAGCAATGAAGCTTCCTTCTACACACTAAACAAGATCTTACATGAATTCCTATAACTTGATTACTTCTTACTCCAAATAGCTATGAACTGTTTCCTTCCTTACTCTGTTTTATTATTTTCTCCAAAATATTACAATCTCTCATCTACTTCACTAAGCCAGTTAATTCAACCTTTGTGAATCTATTTTTTCTCACTACCTCCAGAATCATGCTTCAACTGCTATTTTGTTTCTGTCATTCTGCTAGTTTCTAATCCTCCACCTACAAACATGCATGGGTCTCTTCTAACCTGATCTCACTCCGCTAGTTCCTCAAACTGTTTTCACTTCTTCCCTATTTCTTTCACTGAAAAATTTCTTGAAAAAAGAGTCTATGTCCCTGGACAACTTTGCCATCCACTCAGACATCATACCTCAGGCACCCGAGCTTCTGGCATCATTACTCTGCTGAAATTGACCTCTCAAGGGTTTGCTGCAATTCTGGAAGAATCCCTCCTGGTTGGCCTTAGCACTAGGTATCTGGATCCTAAGTTGGCAATTCATATTAGTAATTCCCCCTCTTGACTTTGAAAACTCTTTCTTAGCTTTTCTTTATCATTTCCCAGAATTCTTTTGTTTTCCATTTTCTTTAAAGAAAGGGGTAGTACTGATTTTACATCATATTTGTACTTTTTTTATACTCCCTTCCATGGGAATCTCATTTACTTTCATATATTCAAATGTTATGCAGATTCTATATCTATATATGCACTATAGGCTCCAGTTTCTTTTCTTTCCATTTTCAACAGACTGTTTGACATCTTTTCCTGAATATGCTTCTATCCATTAAAATGTAAGTTGGTCTAAAACACACTCATGCACATCCACTAGAGAATGCATTTTTTACAACTGTCTGAAGCTCACATTTCAAAGTCTGTTGAACTACTAATTTTAATTTCCTCCTCAACTTATTTCTGCAAATATCAAATATTCCAGGCTCCATGTATACACCTCATTTAGAGTCAGCATCATTTTTCTTATCCTATTACTGCTGCAGGTCAATCCTTATGGCTCCTCATTTTATTATTGACTTTATTAATATCTTCACTTCTCTCATCACTTAAAAAATTTAAATCAGATAACATTTTTCAGTTATAGATTGCCTCATAGAATTATCTCTTCTTCAAACATTGTTAACGCCTTCCCAGACTATTTAATTATTTCCTTTCCGCCCTGACCTCTCTAGTTGTCTAGCATATGGCCCTATATTATATATCCAATTTCATTTTCAATACTCTAGGTATCAGACTTAAGTCAGATCTCATCAGATTGACTCTCCAGCTGAGGTGAAAACCACTGTCCAAATTCGCAAATGCGTTTTATTTCCATCACCTGAAATCTTCTATGCTTCATTCATTTATAATTATTATTTATTGATTTATTTGAGACAGGGTTTCACTCCATTACCCAGGTTCGAGTGCAGTGGCACCATTATGGCTCACTGCAGCCTTGACCTCCCTGGGCTCAGGTGATCCACACATCCCAGCCTTCTGAGTAGGTACGACCACAGGTGCACGCCACCATATCTGGCTAATTCTTTGTATTTTTTGTAGAGACAGAGTTGCACCATGTTGTTGCCCAGGCTGGTCTCAAACTCCTGGATTCAAGCAATCCACCCATCTTGGCTTCCCAAAGTGCTGGGATTATAGGTGTGAGACACTGCACCTGGCCTCATTTATAATTTCTAGCATTTAAAAATTTTTCCTGTCCTTCAAGATTCATTTCACATTCTAGCTCCCCTTTGACTGCATTTATTTAATTCCTCAGGGGGATATAATCCTGTTCCCTTTGGAAACACTAATTTGTGCATCTCTTATAGCAATTATGTGTCTCATTGTCTAATATACCCTACTATATTTTTAAATGACCAAGGACTGAAACTATACACTGTACAACTTGTAAATGTGTGACATGCATATACGACATAAATTTTTCTTTAGTTGACAGCATAAAGAGGCAATTTATTTGACTTCATATTGAACTGGGGGTGTTCAGTCACACAGGATACCTGGAAAATGTATCAATGCTGCAGTATCAGTTGGAAGAGACCATGCTACATATATTGTAGCAACACAGGCTTCCATATTAGAGTGGGTTGTGACACTAAGTCATCTTTCTTGCTCACATTGTATGCCCACCCAGTGACACATGTCACATCTCATATTTTATTGACCAAAACATATCACATGACCATGACCAAGTTACACTCGGCAGAATGGGGCAGGGGATATTGGTGGATAGTTAAACCATCTACATCAGGAAGCAATGGTATGCCCTTAAGAAGCTGGTTTCTAATTAAATGTGCTAATATATGCTTTCTGGAGAGA
>NW_012113919.1:8575371-8581646 GCF_000951035.1 Colobus angolensis palliatus | reverse complement strand
GAGGGGAGTGGATTAAAGATGTCCTAGTATGATGAAGAAAATTTTACAATGCATATCAATAACTCGAATGTAACTCCCCATACCTAATTTCCAATTTTTTTCTCTTTCTCCCCATCTCTCTCTGGTTTCGCCTTTCCTTGCCATAGGCTCCCCCCTCAGAGAAGCAACTTCAGGATCTAACTTGTGGATACTGGGTAGGAAGGAAAAGAAATTGCATGTCATGTAGTCTACGAGCAGACTGTTCAAAACCTGGTGTTAAAAAAATATATTACCCAAGGTTTATTACCATAACTACAACAGGTTCCCTCCAGATGATGAACTCTAGAATATAGTGAGGATTAACAAATCATGACCTAGATGAGAAGGAAGCATATTAGTAGAGGGAAACTTACAGTATTTATTTCTTTGCATGGTTCCTGTCAGAGCTTCAGTTCCAGTCTAAGTTTCAGGGAGTTATCTCTACCGGTCTGCCTTGTAGTGGCCTGCATAAATCTTTCTCAAAGCCAAAAGAGCCTTTACTCATTTCTTCACTAATATGAAAAACATTTATAGAGTGTCTACTATATGTTATCCTACTGACATTTGGTGTTTTATATATTAACTAAATCTATAAAATTTGTGCAATATAGAGGCTTTGTTCTGTTCACAAAAGAAAAAACAAACATTACTTCAGGAATTAAAAAAACCCTGAAAGTTCAATGTTGACTCACTCATACTTCAGTTGTAACACAGGTCAAATTGGCACAATGTCATCAATGGTAATAGACCAGTTTGATATCTTGAAGAAGGGAAAGGTGATCAATATTTCTGCATATTAAATTATGACATAGACCCAGAAAATTGATATAGTACTGAAATAGGACAATGAAGGTGTATTGCCAGCACTGTCAGCTTAAAGCAATCTACTTTTAGTGGTCCTTATTGATGGGTATAGAGGAAGAAAGCCATTTGCCAGATCAATAACTGCATGTCAGGTATCAGAGAATGTGTTAATTTGTTCAAGAAATGAAAACACATCTGGCACAGCAGCTGCAGATGAAGTCACCACCTGGTTAAGCTTATGATACTCCACTGTCATTTCCCAAGATCCATCTGTCTTCAGCGCTGGCCAAATAGATGAGCTGAATGAGGATATGGTAAGAATCACTCCTCTGCATCTTTAAGTCCTTGATGGTGGCAATATTCTTTGCAGTCCCTCCAGAGGTGGGGTACTGCTTTTAGTTTACAATTTTCCTAGGTAGAGGCAGTTCTGATGGCTTTCAATTGGCCTTTTATGCCATAATTTCCCTCACGCTACAGGTCAGGGAACCAATGTGTGGATTCTGCCAGCTGCTGAGTATATGCATTCCAATTATGCATTTCCCACCTGGGAAAATTGTCTCATGGTGGGTTCAGAGACCTGCTGTTCCTACTATAAGGTGAACTTGAGCAAAAACTCCATTGATCCTCTAGCCTCCATAAGATCTTACTCTGATTGGTGGGCTACAGTTACGTTTTGAGTCTTATAGAATTAGTGTTAGTACAGAACGAGTGTCAAGAGTCCCCAAAAGTCCTTCTCATTTCGTTTTGTACCAAGTACAGTTCGACTGCTAAAAGTTCTTAGGTCCCTCTGGGAAAGGGTAAAAGAAAGACTACTAGTATAAATTCTTGGCATTGTTCTGTGGCTTCTTCAAGGGGACTTGTCTTCTCCTCTATTCAAGGGGTGCTGGATCTAAAAACTGGCTTACATTTGGGAATTGATTGAGAGGCCGTGGCTCACCATTTTTATAGTTCAGGTTAAACTTTTGTTCATTTAACTGAAAACTTTGCTGCTTTTAAAGTTCTACATTATAACTAGGTCAAGGAAGAATTTAATAAGCTTCATATTTTACTTCTAGGAACACACTGATGACCTAACCAATGTCACAGGCCTGTGCAAGTCAGACTACTCTGATTACTGCTTTGACTGTGCTATCCGTTGTGGTAACCACATCCACATTGACCAGTTTTCACTGTGAGGCCTGGCTTACAGAGAAGAGTGATCACAGAGCACTTCAAAGATGCCAGGGTTCCCTTCACAAATGTATTTGTCAATCATTGTAGAATTCATGGTAGAAGGTATGTCTTCTGGACCTTCCCAGGTTAGGTGACTAGGTCTTAAATGGCAGATCTACGCTAACATTCTAATGTCCCTAAACCTTTGACTCTCCTTCCTCTACAATGAGCCAAGACAGCTTAGGCATTTCAATTTGCTCACTATGGGTGATCTGTCGGTCCATGTTTAAGCCAAACAACCAAATTGTTAGAGCCCTTTTGAACTCCCTGAGCTGCCACACTAAATGCAGAATCTCTGCTAAGTGAGCTCATATCGATAAATTCATCCTGGTTCATATTTATGTTGCATCTGCTGCTATTCCACATTCTTAATATCCATTTCCACATGTTTCCTGGATTTCTGTATGTTTAAACTGGAAAACTCAATCAGTTTTCTTGGATTATAGCATGTCTCTTCATCATCCACACTTTGTACCTAACCTTTAGGGCCCTGTATAGAATTCAGACTAGTTAGAGGCCTAGAAGCAAAGAAGGATGGTCATAGCCCGTCCAGAAGAAAATCAGCATTGTCTTACATGACAACTGCTTCTGGGAATGCTATTATAGTTTCCTTAGCCAATTCAGGATTAATTCACTCTCAAGAGTAGAGACGTCACTTCCACTGTGAGTAGGGGCATTGCTTCCACTGGTGATGGAGAGGTCTCTTCCATTGGCAAAGAAGACTCATGAGAATTTGGGGTCTCAATGTCCTGAGCTTCATCAACACTCTCTACATATTCCCATTCCAACTTTCAGGATCACATTCCTTCTCAATCAATGCCCTCATTTTAACATTAGACACCCTGTGAGTCTGAGTGCTCAACTTGCATTGTAATTCAGAATGAGATTCTGCACTTGATTTTCAGCAATTTCAGACCTGTGGCTATTTTATCCTGTGGCTAGAAGATAACGGACTCCCTCAGGGGACACATAGAAGCTTTCAGATCATTTATGTGGTGCCTAAACTGGAAATTTAAATTCCTAAGCTCATCATTTTCCTTCTCCACATGTCCAACAACATTAGGAGCGACCAGCCAATCTTATTATATTTTTTAGTTTGAGAAAAATGTTCAAAAGTATCATATACAAAGCACCAATTTCTTTGACTGTTATAAGTGGTTGATTAGGAGTGTCACTGATGATATTTTGTGTATCTTTATTGCCGGAGAATACCATGGACCACCAGCCTTCTCTTTACTAATGAATACAGAATTATTAGCATCTTTAAATCTAACTAGATCGAAGAGCAAATTCTAGAAACCCAGAACCAATTCAGAAAACTCATTTTAAAATTATCTTCCTCTATACTACTCCCAGTATCAAAATCTACATTAGACAGGGTTTCCCAGAGAAACGGAACCAATAGAATATGTGTTTATATGCATATATATATGTAATATATATATATATATCTCTCAGTGCCAGATATTGGCAATGAGAAAGAAAAAAATTGTTTTATCCTTTATTTCAAAAACACCATTCAATTTCAGGATCTAATGGCAACAGAATTTCAGCATGAACGGACCCTCTGCAGGCTCAGAGTCTACTGACCGTCAAATGTGCCACCTGTAGAAAGTTCTGGGCAACAGCACACTGAGATACCTCAAAGACAAAACAGAATACGGAAATAATGAAATTAAGCTTAGGATTCCAGTTTTCCACCTACTGTAATCACTGAAATTTAAATTTTGAATTTTTTCATTCCTACTTCAAATTGTTTGATAGTATTAAGTTAAAGATGCATGTTAAAGCAATCTTAAGTAAAATTCAAACTACCAAAAAGGAAGTTCCTTCTGAAGAATGAGTCTTGCAAAAGTAAAATAATTTAATTCCTCATCTTTATTCTGGAAAATGGAATTCTAAGAAGAGGTAACATTAGAAAAATATTGTGAGAGCATATATGCTTTTCATTTTGTCCTAATTCTGCTTTGCCATATATTTAACATCCACATTAATACTACATGGGCTCATTTGAAATAAAAGACAGAAAATCATCTTAAAGTCTGTTAAAATATATTTGCTTCAGATGTTTGTAGAGGGGCAGAGTTTAAAGATGTCTAATATTTTGCTAAATGCATGGAAGTATCCTTTCCTTGAAGAAATTAGTCCACTAAAAATACCTACCTCATTAAAATTCTCAGTTTGCTAAGTTTGAACTTTAAAGTACAATTCCTTTTCTAGCGAAAGATAATAGCTATATTTAATAGTTTAAATTGAACTTTCCAGATATGACTGAATGAATTTCTCAAATCATCTTAAAACTAACATTAATGATAAAAATAATAATGTACTTTAAAATTCAGAGTTTTATCACTGGTAATAAGAAGATGTTAAGATAACTCTATCATCTCAATAGCTGTAGTTGTACAAGTAAATAATAAATAACACCACTCAAACTTGTAAATCACCTTCTGCATTAATCTAAAGGCATAATTTTTATTATTAACAAAGAAATTAACATATTTTCTCATTGCTGAACAAGGACCAGCAATCTAAACTAGATTTTTTTCTTAAAACTCATATTCCTCATTACAGAACTTATTTATTTCCTCTGGTGTCTTTTTTACATGGATTCATACGTATATCTCTGGAAGTCTTTGCATATGTATGATTCTTTGGGGAAAAGAACTATTCTCAAAATTTTAAATACTTAACTCCCCTGCTGTGATTTTCTCCTGCTGACTTCCCATGCACCCCCAAAATGGACCACAATATGCTAAAGACAAATAATTGCAGCACAATTTAATTATCCTGTCTAATCAAAATATACTTTATACAAAAATTTTTGCGCAAGTCAGGCATGTTTTTGGGAGGGAGTGGAGAGGAGATGAGATTTGTCACAGATGCCATAATGCCATCTTAGTGTTTATATTTTCCTTAATTTTTGTCAGTGTTTTCCATATTATGGTGAATGATGCAGTAGAAACAGCTAAGAAACTCTGAAAGGAGAAAAAAATCAACTACACTACAAATTATTAAATACTTTGAATTCAAATGTGTATTGTAGCCACATTTATAAACATATCTATCGAATATTAATATATTGCACCTTAACCATCAGTACACTTGTCTGCAAAACATAGGATGCACCTTTGTGGGAGGGAAGGGATGGCTATCACCTTACACCAAGAATAAGTATTCTAATGTATAACATTATGCACAAAATATAAAATATTTTTTAGTTGTAATAGTATTTTTATAAAATATTAGCACACCAGAAAAATAATATGTAGATTGCAGGTACAGATGCCAAAAGAAAGTCCAATTCACACCAAAGAATACAGAAAAGACTCAAAAATGGAGGCAACTGGTGCCTTCCAATGTAAGGAAACACAATGGTGTAAAAATAGAAAAAATGGCTGAAAGTCTGTACTAGAAGCAGCTAGATCCCAAATTCCCTATGATCTCCTGCACAGCCAGAAAACAACTCCTTCCACACCATGACTGGCAGTTTGAGGTTACACCTGGAGACTGCAACGGAGAGTCTCTGGACTCTGGTTCACCAGTCAAGACTGAAGGCTGGGATGGCATTCTGAGAATGGGGATTATCAGAAGAATCTCTCAAATCCTGTAAAGTTAGGAAGAGATCGGTATCTCTGGGGCTTTGAGGGACAAGTCACATTGAGCTGCATAAGAATAAGAAATAGGAAATAAGAGAAAATAGGAAAAGAAGGAGAGAAAAACATTAAGTGTGATGTGAGCTCAAACACATCCTGCCTGGCCTTTGGATGCTCGCCGTGGCACAATTACAAGTCGACCTTCTGTTACTGGTCAATTCCTGTGTAGGCTTTCAAGGATGTCTATTAAGAAAGGAATTATGATTTGCATTTCTCTGATGACCAGTGATGATGAGCATTTTTTCATGTGTCTGTTGGCTGTATGCATGTCTTCTTTTGAGAAATGTCTGTTCATATCCTTTGCCCACTTTTTGATGGGGTTGTTTTTTTCTTGTAAATTTTTCTTTGTAGATTCTGGATATTAGCCCTTTGTCAGATGAGTATATTGCAAAAATTTTCTCTCATTCTGTAGGTTTCCCGCTCACTCTGATGGTAGTTTCTTTTGCTGTGCAGAAGCTCTTTAGTTTAACTAGATCCCATTTGTCAATTTTGGCTTTTGTTGCCATTGTGTCTGTTGGCTGTATGCATGTCTTCTTTTGAGAAATGTCTGTTCATATCCTTTGCCCACTTTTTGATGGGGTTGTT
>NW_012113919.1:8545782-8574390 GCF_000951035.1 Colobus angolensis palliatus | reverse complement strand
CCTATTTTGCTCCTATCCAACAGTTTCACAGTACCTAATAAGAAAAATTTGGCAATATTTGAAAAATCTGGGTTTGATCAGATTTATATCCAGGACATATTAGCTGTGTATTTTTCTTTTAGACAGGCTTTCCAGAGCTCAAGAATTACTTATTTAAGATCTAACCCTGCTAATTTAAATTTCTGCTGAGTTAAGACTTGGTTTAATTTTTCCATGGGGAAGGACAGACCCAGCTCTGACTTTTAGATCTATAGTATGCTGAGTCTTTCTTACACTTAACTTTTTTGATGACTTTTGGTTTACAAAGTCTCACATGTGAATTTATATTAACATGGGATAGTGAAAACCTGAAGCTAATTCCCCAAAATGTTGGAATTATTGAAATTTGTAATGATAAGCCTTAAAAAGATCTTGCATCATGTTTATACTGATTGTAATTTACTTTTTACAAATATATAATCAAACATTTTAAATACTAAATAATAAGTCTATCTTCTGCATAACAAATGTCATTATTCCACTCAATAATAAAAGCATAAAGGATAAAATATATTAAATAAAAATATATTATCATAGTCCAAAATTATACAGGGCAAATTACTAGCCTATTTGAAACTTTAAAGAGGTATATCCTGAATAATTTGTTGCTACTAAAATCATCAAAGAAAATAGATGTTCCTGGGTATTGCACCCTGTCTTTGTAATATTTTTCCTTTTTTTTTTCTTCATCCATTGGCTATTTTTCTTCTATATCAGTAGTTCTCAACTGGGGGAGCTTTGACAATGTCAGGGGATATTTTGGGTTGTCATAACTGGGAGAATGGTGCTCCCAGCAAGGAAGGTCACAAAACATCCTGCAAGATACAAGAGAGGCCCTGCCCAATAAATAGTTACCTGGACAAAATGATCAATACTTCCAAGATTAAGAAACCCTGCTCTGTGTCTTTTGGGGTTTCTCACCAGTCTTCTTTCTGTATTTAATGCAACTATTGTCATAATATACCAACTATAACAATGACAACAAAAAAAACTCTGTAGTTTTGAGGAGCAAAAAATCCTACTCAAGAGACTTGTTTTCTATATGAGAAGGTCTTAGAGACTTGCTATTTGACCTTGAATATATCATTGAATCCATCAGGAACTGCATTTCTCCAAGTAAAAGTTGTTGGTTATGTTTTAGCCATGCTTCCTAGGTAAGTAATTAATTCATTAAAGAAACTTCATATTGACAAATACATAAAACAGCATAGACACCACCCTCTCAATATTGAGATGTAGGTTTGGTTTAGAATTCAGGCATGACAGGCCCTGTGGTAACTCCAGAGGACACCCCAAGGGCTCTACTGAGCACAGTTGAAAACTTCTGGGCTATAAGGATAATTCAGTAATTTTGAGAAAAATAATAAAAACTAAATGAAAGCTTTAAAAATAAATTTAGAGGAGCTTTTAGGTGCTTGTTTAGAGTTATATACATATACATATATTTCAAAAATATACACAGACATAATATTTACATTTCTCACATTTGAAGTTGTAGAAGCTCTAGTCCTTGCTTTTGTGAAACTTTCCTAGAGCTAAGTATTATCCCATAAAATATGCAATAGGAACCAACTTGTCTGGTTCTTCTTATACTTTAAATAGATCTAAGACAATGAAAAAATTTTAAATTGTTGATTCCAAAATTTGCTATAAATTACTGAATCACTAATGTGCTCTCATGTCAAGAAAAATATTCAAGCTCTTCTCCACTCGCTTTAATCAATTGCTTGTAGCAAAAGTGAGGCTCTGAGATTTCCAAACACAGCCTCTCTGCTTCTTTTTTAATTTTTTTTTTTATTTCCATAGGTTATTAGGAAACAGGTAGTGTTTGGTTACATGAGTAAGTTATTTAGTGGTGATTTGTGAGATTTTCATGCACCCATCACCGGAGCAGTATACATTGCACCCAATTTGTAGTCTTTTATCCCTAAACCACTTCCCACCCTTCCCCTAGGTTCCCAAAGTCCATTTTGTTATTTTTATGCCTTTGAATCCTCATAGCTTAGCTCCCACTTAGGAGTCAGAACATATGATGTTTGGTTTTCCATTCCTGAGTTTCTTGACTTAGAATAATACTCTCTAATCTCATCCAGGTTGCTGCGAATTCCATTATCCTACTCAGCCACAAGCAGCCTCTCTGCTTCTTAATTAAGACCTGTCACTCTGCTGTGAGGATGTCCAAGTTAAACTACTGATTACAGAGAATGCACACTAGTTGCAGTGAAGAGGGGAAAAGGAGAGAAAGGGAAAGAGAGAACAAGGGAGGGGGAGAGACCATATGGATGAGTACAGGGGTTCCAGGACTTAACGGAACAGAAAATGCACACATCTGTCCCGTCATTCAAAACTAATGAATCATTGCTGTTTTAAGTTTCACAGTTGTGTGATTTTTTTAGAAAGCATTAGATAGTTCAAACAGGGTAATTAGTAGTTAAATAACCAAACAATGCGAACTCTTTTTTCTTAAAAATTTACTGTTATGTAATATTATTATATTTAATAGGTTTTTAAAAATATATTTCATGCTTTAAAACGAGGCCACTTTTGCATTTCTGTTGCATTTTTTTCCTCTTTTTGTTTTTTGTTTGTTTGTTTTTTAATGGATTCTTGCTCTGTTGCTCAGGCTGGAGTGCAGTAGCATGATCTCGGCTCACTGCCAGCTCCACCTCCCGTGTTCACGCCATTCTCCTGCCTCAGCCTCCTGAGTAGCTGGGACTACAGGCTCCCGGCACCAAGCCTGGCTAATTTTTTGTGTTTTAAGTAGAGACGGGATTTCATCGTGTTAGCCAGGATGGTCTCTATCTCCCGACCTTGTGATCTGCCCGCTTCTGGCTCTCAAAGTGCTGGGATTACAGGCATGAACCACCACACCCGACCTCTATTGCATTTTTTATCTAGCATACATTTGATCCTTTCAGACAAACAGATTCTTCATTATAATTCTAAGTGTTATCAGTAGATTCAAAACATGAATTCTTAACATTAGTATTTTGTGAGATAAAAGGGTTTGAAAGAATTTGATTTAAAAAGCTTAATTCTAGTATGCTAATGTGAAATTAAGTGATTTTAAAATTAGGAATTAGAAAAGTAAGCTTTAGTATGCCAACGTGCTTTCTGTAAGAGCAAATATAAAATGGGATGTCCCGTAAATTTATTTGACCATAGAATCCTTCCTTACTAAATCCTCAACAGACTTTAGGGTAACAACAATAACTATGGGGAGAGATTATGAAAATACAGTTAGGCCTCCATATCCATGGGCTCTGCATTCTTGGATTCAACTAACTGCAGATGAAAAATATTTTTTAAAAAAATTGCATTGGTACCAAACACATACAGACTTTTTTTCTTGTTATTATTCCCTAAACAATAGAATATAACAACTATTTACATAGCATTTACATTACATATGCAAAAACAATGCTATTTTATATAAGAGACTTGAGTATCTTTGTGTTTTGGTATTTGAGGGACGTCCTAGAACCAATCATCCATGGATACCAAGGGAAGACTTAGTATTTCCTTTGTTCTCAAGTAGCAAGTGTGCTTTGGGTTCACTTTGAACTTCACCCCATCACAACCTACGTACTGACCTTGGGAAGCAATCACATTATTCTATGTCTTAGTTTCTTTGCCATCAACAAATGGTCACCAGAGTATCCAATCAGTATGATTGCTATGGGGTTTTCAACATAGTAAATGTAAAGAGGTTAAAATAATGATGAAAATGTAGCATGTGCTCCACAAATGTCATTAATTGTTCTTGTTGGTGTTGGTGGTGGTGGTGGTGGTGGTAATAGTGGTAGTGGTGCTGGTGGCCCGCTGAGATTTTTGTACTTCCCAGGTACTGAAAGTGGAATTTTTACAGGTCTTAATATAGTTATTCATTTGTTGAGGATTGTGCTAAAGAGTGCTAATGTATTGCAGCACCCAATATCATAAATATCTTTGATAATGTTGTACTAATTGTCTTGCCTAAGACACTCCATCTTTCCTACAAATTCTGTAGAGTACGTAACATAATATTTGAATTTAGAAAACATATATAGCTAACAGTGCAGAGCTAAAAGCCCCTAAACTAGTGGTGAACAGTTCAATTTGTTGGAGGACCATGAACTATTTTTTGTTTATTTATATTGCGGGTTAATTGTATGAACTTTAAGCTACACATTTCAATGCTTAGCTCAGCCCTGAATCCACTTGACTGCACAAAAACCTCTCCTTAGCTTTCTTTTTTTTATGGTTTTTCTGATGTAAATGGCCTCCTGTGTGACCTACAGAAATAACACTGCATTTTAAAAAGAATATTCAACATTCATTAAAAAGATTAAAGGCCTAACTCTTGGTTTTGACCCCATCAGAGCTGACACACCAAGGGCCTTTGCTTCTGAATCCTGGAGACCAAATAAGCACCTTTTATTATGACCTTGAGATACAGACATTTTCTTATGGTGCCATTAATTGAAAATGAGCATTAGAGCAGGCTGAAACTTTTAGTAATATGCACATCAAGCAAAACTATAAAGGTAACAAGATTACATATCAGTAAAGAAATGTTCTTTATATCAAACCATCAACTGGGTAAGAATACTGCTGCTAAATTGTGAGGTTAACAAGGTACCCACTGGCGATAGCTTGAAGAGTGAAAACAAACAAATTCACTCTTAACTCTAAATAAAAACAATATGTTTATGAAGTCTTAAAGGAATTTAATATAATAGTATTGACAGAGCAGCAGCATCACCATCTTGGACAAGCACTGTCATTTTAAAGTTCGACTTCATCAAAAATTGCTTAAATCCAAAGAGCATCAGCCTCACGGCTAAGGTCAGCATAAATCACAAATAACAACTCCAACCAGAAACATTCCAAACCCTTCCCCGACCAGAGACATGCCAGCCCTGACATAACCTCCCCTCTGGCCAGAGAGATGTCAGCCCCAAAATAACCTCCACTCCAACCAGAGACATTCCAATCCCGCCATAAACTTCTCCCCCACACAGAAACATTCCAAGCTTGTGATAAGCTGCTCACCCTAAAAACACAATGAATACTCTTAGTCTGTAAGAGAGCACTCCTGACCAAAATTGGCCAGAAGCCCCTCTCAGGTTTATTATCCAAAATAAACCTGCCTTTGACTGTTGAACAATTTTTCATATTTCTTTCCTTTCTTTGACTCTTACAGTATCACTTCTGAAGACTTTAAGAAAAGGCTGTGAATGACTGCTGTGTTAAGTAGTCTGCAGTTGCTTAAAGTTTTGCAACCTGGGTACTGCTGACATTTTGGGCTTGATACTTCTTTGTTGTGGGCAACTTTATATAGAATAAGATGCAGCATGCAGTAAACTAGGAATCCAAGACTTAGCTGGTCTTTCCCACTTTCCTCCCTCAGGTTGCCATAAGCCGCATATTCTGCCACCTTAGGGATTGATGTTGGAAGGCATCAGGCTAATCTTTTTTCTTCCACCCCAAGTGCATTCCATACCATTTGTATCTGTTTCTTTCTCTCACTTTCATTAACTACCATCTCTATCACAGTCTAAAAATCCTGATTTCTTCACCCTGAATGATTGCAGCACTCTTTTTCAGCCAATCTACTCCCTCTGGTCTCACATCATATCACCTCCCTATCAACTGACTTAAAATGTTTCTCAGGCAAATTCTCCAAATACCTTTAAGCAAGATGGATTAGTCTCTCCACCAACCTCTCCAAACATTCCTAATTACCTATAAGGCCAGATTTCTAAACACCAGCACCCTGATATCTTACAGTGGATAATTCTTTATTGTAGGAGACTGCTCCATGCATTGTGGGATCTTTAACAGTAGTCCTGACCTCCACTGACAAGATACCAGTAGCACAATCAAACCAGTATGAACAACTAAAATTGTTTCCAGACTGCCAAATGTTCCCTGGTGCTGGGAAGAGGCAAAAATCACACCCATTTGAAGAACTGCTAGTCCAGTTTAGTACTTCTCAAACTATCTGTGTTGAAAGACTAGTGCTTTTTTATTTTTAATATTTTAATTCAACTTCAGACTGATATTTTGTAATACCATTTACATAACACTGATACTCAATTTATGCATTTGTTTGATTGTGTTCAGAAACCAAAATGTTTGAGAGGGCCTTGGTCCATGTACACTGCTAAAATAAGGTATTGCAGATCCAGTCAATATTTGTATTAACACTTCATATAATAAGGTATGCAACCAGTTTGTTTGTTTGTTTACTTAATTTCTCTTTAGAGACAGGGTCTGATTTTGTTGCCCAGGCTGTGTTCCATTGGTGCAATCATAGTTCAGTGCAGCCTCAAACTCCCAGGCTCAAGCGATCCTCCCACTTCAGCCTCCTGAGTAGCTGGGATTACAGGTGCAAGCTACTGTGCCCAGCTGCAGGAAGTTTAATAATATTACAATGCAAAGGAATCTAAACAGTTATAAGCAGAGTTTTCATATTTGAAATGTCAGGGAGTTCAGAAGAGCAAATAATGCATATATGTGTTGATATTCTGTGTAATAAAAAAGTGTCTGCAAATAATATCTACAGATGTAGTGCTTAAATGAATGAGTGAGTGAACAGAACACTAAGTAGGAGTCTTTCTTGACTGTACATAAAGTTTGTGCACTCAAAGGGAGATACTTCATGGAAGTGGGTCTCCATAAGAGCAGAAATGATGTCTGCACATCACGAAGAAAGGCATTAAGCACATAGTAATTGCCTGATAATTGTGTACTGAATTAATAAGTAATTAATTTCATTTCTGAACATATTACCATTTAATAAATGAATGCGTGAATCAAGGATTGAAAAGTAGATGTTCTTGAGAAAGGCAAGAAAAATCTTCCTGTGTAAGGGACACAATCGTCTCCTTGCTTTATACACAAGGTCTGTGCTGTGAAGATGATGTATTATATGAAAATGCATGTCAGAGTATGGTGTAAATATGTGATGTTTATAAATCAAGATACAGATAAGTGACCTAATAAATGAAGTGGTGCTGAAATCCAATTCCAGAAAAGTTTGTTCATTTGTCCTTGAGAGTATATATAAATGTACATGTGAGTGAATGAGCGGGCTGTATGGATGCAATCTATAGAGATGCCCTGCTTTCCACAGCTTGAGCATTGCACCATTTAATCAAAGTAGCAAGGTTATAAAAATTGTATCTCTGAAACAGAACCCAGTCTTGGTTTCAAATGATTTTATGATGTCAGCTCAACAATTTGATCATATTGCTTGCCTTGTAAAATGTGAAGACAGCTATCAGACTGTTTTTAATTTACTCTCTTGGCATGGATCCTTCTCTAGTTCTTGTAGCATTCTGTCAGCACTATTTTCCTATTGAATGTCAATGAGATGTTCTACTGTGATTTCTTGTTTTTAAGCCAATATTCCAAGCGAACTACAAAACATGGGAGTGTTGATTGACACAGAAGAAGTGTTTATTTTTTTTTTAGCACAGAGCAATTTTATATTTTACATTACCAAAATACCACACAAAATTGAGGGATGAATATATTCATACATGCTTCATCAGAATATCAGATACATATATATGTATATGTGTGTGTGTGTATATATATACATATATATATAAAGAGGAGTTTGTTGATTCTATACCACTTTATTAATTAAATGCATTCGAGGAGAAAACTACACAAAATCAAAGAAATTATTATTATGCTTAATTCCAAATAAGCTATTTTAAGAGGGTGTTTTCAGCAATTTTCTATCAGCATTATTATATTTTTAGAATAGGAGTCAGAAAAAGAAGGATAAAAGAGAAGGATCACATTTTTAAACATCACATTTTAAACAGCCATCTTCAATTTTAGTAGCTATTTTTAACATGCAAATCATTATATTTTTATAAAAAGAAATCCATTTGTAAACTTCCAAGACTATATTACTTTAGATGTGATTGTATACATTAAGAATAAAATAATTCACACAGGGTTTCTTTCAGTACCTTACTAGTCTGGTGAAATTAACATATGCTTCCACCTACACATAAATTTAAAGAATACATGTGTTGTTGTAAAGCCAGGTTCAGGTGTACAGTCCTTACATCTGTTCACCCAGAGTTTCAAGAAAATTCTCTTAATGGAAAGACCCAAAAGTGAATATGAAAAGTGTCAGTTCTGTAAAGCAAATATTTTTTATGACAAGTATCATATCAGTAATTTATGGATATATACATATGCATTTATATGCATAGCAATTATTTGTAATGGTTCTATTAGTTACTCACACCTGTGTCTCATGTTGTCAAGTCTCATATTCGAAATATTTCTCTGTTGAAACATAGAAAATAATCTCACTCATACTAGGAGGGTTGACTTGGAGAGGGAAAGATGTTCTGTCTCTTGGTCTCCAACAGAAGTCATTTGTTTCTTGGTAGTGAGGTTTGTATTTTCAGAAGTGACTAGTAAGTTCTGTGTAACAGCCATTTCTTTGGGGAGGATTAATTGTAGCTATCATGCCTATGAAGCCATCAAAGATCCCACCTCCTGCCATGAGCAGACAATGGTGTCAGATAGTTGAGTGACACTTCCTCTGTCAAAGCCCCATAAAATCCCACCTGGACATGCAGCTGCTGCAGGGCTTTGGCAGTTTGCCAGAAACTCTTCATTTCAGGCTCTTGCCTCTTAACTTGCACATGAAGTGTGAGACGAAGTGCTCAATGTTCATCAAAATGATGCATAGCTCTCATGCCTAAAATAGACACCATTTTATAATTTTCAAGCTGTGGGGTGTGAGGCACCATGTTTTATCTAAAATTTCAAGGTCCCAAATGTCCTGAAAGTGAAAAGATATGTCCCACAATTGGTACACACTCATTTAGGGGCAAAACCTGATCATTTGTAAGGCAATGAAAGAATGAAAGTGCCTCCTAAGTAAGGTTATTCTTGGTCTCCTGTAAAAATAATGATGACTTCGATGACAAGGTACCGTCCTCCACCCCAGTGGGGATGTCAGTAACATACTATGTTTGTGCCCTGTAATCATTTTTAAATCTCCAAAAGTACCTTTCAAAAGGCATCTGCCTCCTGAGATTCAAAGAAGAGACCAAAGATCTTCACCTTAGACATGTAACCTTGGCTTCTTAAATGACAACCTGTAAAACTAGGGTCTAAGATTTGGGATGTTTCCAAAGATACACAACTGCCAAATGAAGGACTAGAACTAGAATTTTTCTAGCGCTTCCAGGACTTGAACCCAGTGTCAACACCCTAAAACTCACTGAAAGATTTCTTTTGAATTGAGCAGAATTGATTCATGGACATGGCTTTCATTTGCTCCGTTAGGGCTACAAAGCCAATACAGACAATATTTATTGCTCTTATGTTGCTTTTACAGATCACTTTCCTGAATTTTATTTTTTTTATTTTTTTTATTTTTTTTTTTCTGAGATGGAGTCTGGCTCTGCCGCCCAGGCTGGAGTGCAGTGGCCGGATCTCAGCTCACTGCAAGCTCCGCCTCCCGGGTTCACGCCATTCTCCTGCCTCAGCCTCCGGAGTAGCTGGGACTACAGGCACCCGCCACCTCGCCCGGCTAGTTTTTTGTATTTTTTTAGTAGAGACGGGGTTTCACAGTGTTAGCCAGGATGGTCTCCATCTCCTGACCTTGTGATCCACCCGCCTCGGCCTCCCAAAGTGCTGGGATTACAGGCTTGAGCCACCGCGCCCGGCCCCTGAATTTTAAATAGGTACATGCATTAGAGGAATGACTATAGCATTGCTTTTAAAAGATGGTATTTTTCTGGTCATTGTTTATAATATTTAATCAATGTTGACAACTGCAATGTAATTTTTATTTACAGGTTAGAATAAGAGAAGACAATATTACTACCTTTCCTAGCATAAGTTCTGATGTTTGTACTGACATATAACTTCATCTTGCATAAACTCCACCTTGCTTTTAAAAGAAATTTAAAAAAATTTGATCAGTAATTATACATGCTGTCCCTGAAATCCAACATATAACTTCTTGTACAATAATTGGTAGGAAATAAAGTGGTTAAGAAGAGAAAATGATCCATTGCCAAGTGGCTGTTCAATCATGATTCCTACTAAGTTATTTTAAAGAATATTAGTGCACTGTAAACCAATTTTACTGATTTATAATCACTAGGAGAGTACCCAGAAGTGGCCCTGAAATTAATGATCAGTTTGTATTTAAAGTAACCACCTTTAGTAATGGCTTTCTCTAAGTGGACTTCCTTAAGAGTAGCACTTTGACTTAATTACAGTGACAGGTCATGTTTATCACCCTTTGGCTGCAGTCAGGAACCTTAAAAAGATTTAACATAAATGTGATTCTTTTTTCTCATGAGGTGCAAGAGCAATGAAGCAATGTAAGACAGGAAGAAAAATTCTAAAAATAGTACACTTGTCAACAGAAACCAGGGCATTGAACTTAATTGCTTAAGTTAATGATGCCTATGATACAGATTACAGCCCTCTGCAAAAGCGTACATGGAATGCACAGATGCTTGGCTTTAATTTTATGTTCACTGGCATTAACAATTTTTGACAGTCACATTTAAATAGGCAAATAGTAATAAATATGATTTGTTTACAAGGTATTTTCCTGTACATATTTTCTCAAATAAAAAAGATGATTTTTGCCTGTAATTTATTTTAAAAGGTCAGAGAAAGCTCTGACTATAAGTTCCTATAATTCTTCAAATAAGGAAAAGAGTAATAAAATCAGAGTCATGAGAATTATGCTCATTCTTATTCTCTATTCTAGTTTACTGCAAGACTCAAAGCAAACAACTTATCTTTCGTCATTCCTCCTTAAATGCCAAATGAGGTTAAAAATGCCTACCCCATTTACAATACAGAGTTAATAGGAAAATCAAAGGAAATAATACACATAAAACTTGTAAGTTAAGAACAACTTCTTAATGTTATTTAAATAAAAAGATAACAAATTGTATACCTTTGACAATAACAAAACCTGGGTAGACTGTGCTCCAATCATGTAGCATACAATGTTGTATTGAATGTTGTAATATGAATCTTTTTCCATTTATTACTGATTATAAAAAGACTAGCAAAAGTGAACTGAGATTTACCAGATTGCATGATGCTACTTTAAAATATCATTTAATAGTAAAATTATTAATAATTAAACTATGATCTCTTAGATTAATATTGATTGTTGATTCTAATATTAAACCATCAAAAGGAAAGTAAAGTTAATATTGCAACTATACCCAAGAAGTAAATATTGTGACTTCATTTCTGAGAACCTACCGTCTAGAAAGAAAATTAGTACAAAAAGGCACAGGCAATCTGGGCTTTCTTTACACTTCCACAATAAACTAGCTTTGTCATGTGATCTGAACCATAGTGATCTTACATTTAAATGAAGATGTTGAAGTAAACAATTTCTAAAGTCAGCTAGAGTCCTATGGTACAACAAGCCTTTGGTACCAAGACACTTACTCTCTGTATCAATGCTCACACTTTTAGACATATTTCACACTACATGTCCATTTTTTAGAAATATAAAACACATCAAATACGTTTGTCGTTTTTCTTTTTTCTTTCTTTTTTCTTTTTTTTTTTCACAAGTAGCTCCTGATGTGCCTAACATTGCCTTGGACAAGCTTGTGATCTGCTAAAGCCTATCCCCTTAGTCAAACGTCAAAGAATTAAAATGAAAAGATATATAGATGTGGTGAAAAATGCCAATACCAATGAAACAAAAATGGGTTCATTTTTCCTTCATTCATCTCTACAGACCTTTCATCCAGCCAGGATTGGTGCATCATTAACTTTTTTTTTCCTTCATTGCCTATTTGGCTCTTTTCTCCTCTAGGCTGTCTCCAAATAATCACAGTTGCCTTCCAATGATGCAGAGTAATATGAAATTAGACAATGTTCACACATGGTGACTCCTGTTGTTTACAATGTGATGAAAAATTAAACAGCTAAAATAATGGCAGGAAGTTAATTGATTAGGATACATGAGTTCCACATATAATGAAATATAATTGTTTGTCCACTAACTTCATAGAATTAGCAACTAGTCCATTGCTTTGGACCCTCTCACTCTATAGCAAGTTCGGATCTTTTGCTGTATGTTCAAAATCATTCTGTGCAAAGATTAAAATAATATGGATAATATTGGAATCTCAGATCATCCATCTTAGAGTGAGTAGCAGGTACATTAAAAATGCTCTGTTGCCAAGCATGGTGGCTCATGCCTATGTTTCCAACATTTTGAGAGGCCAAGGTCAGAGAATTGTTTAAGCCCAGGTGATCAAGACCAGCCTGAGAAACACAGCAAAACCCTGTCTCTACAAAAAATACAAAAATTAGCCAGGTGCAGTGGCACAGGCCTGTAGTATCAGCTACTATGGAGGCTGAAGAACAAAGACTACTTGAGCCTAGGAAGCAGATATTGCAGTGAACTGATATTGCACCACTGCACTCCAGCCTGGGTGACAGAGTGAGACTCTGTCAAAAAAAAAAAAAAAGCCTTGTAATATGACAAATTATTAAAGGTCACCTTTTCCTTCCCATGTAGTCACCATCTGTGTCCCGCTGAAACAAGAGGTTACAGGTGACCTTCCTTTTTAAATCAGCGAAAGCTCAATATATTCTAGTGAGATGTGACAAAAAAAGACTATTCCATCTATGCACACACACACACAAAACACAACACAATTTATCGGCCACTCACCTGTCTGTGTAACACATAATTCAGTGATGGGTTTTTACAAGATGCCTCTGGCTACTTTTGAGGTGGATATATGTGCAGAGAAGGACAGATTCCTAACCCTGAATTTATTATGTTATTGTGCTGAGACACTTAAACCAATGTAGTTCAAAGGACTTCAAGAGGCCATCTCCGGTGCCAGTTCAATACCCATCAATGGTGGGGGCCATGCTGCCTCTAAAGGATGTTCTTGGTTTTTCTGAATATATAGATAGGAAGGCCACTGCAGCAATAGCATTTAAATGAGGTAAAATTCTCTTTAGCTCCAGCAACGGCAAGTCATGCTTTTGCCACTTCAAGCCATGAAATTGTTTAAAATTGTGTGACAAGATTTAATATAGCAACAGATATGCAGAGCAAGGTATAGACAGATACAACTGCTCTAACATAGATCCCTAGATGATTCAGGGTACATTTGGGGAACAAGAATAGCAGGATCATAACAAATTCTATACTAAGATTGAAATAAGGATACCAGCATATCTAACTCGCAGTCTCAAACTATACATTTTAGATCGTTTGGTAAGCCTATCATCAAAATAAAAGTATCTTCTATAGATGGCATATGCAAAATCAACAATTGCATTTTAATCCATAAATTATCTCCTTTCATACATTTTAAATGATGTATAAAAATAATAATTGATGTAAAATATAATTATACTCATTCTATTTTTCTTTTTTATTTGACACCTTTGAATTAATGTATAACTGCTAAGTACAAGGTGAAATCACAGATCACAGCAAAATTATCTGAGAAAAATGTCTATTGGTGAAAAATGTGCAGTACTTACTTTTTTCTTTAAGTATGTTTGAGTTATACAGTAATGTCAGTTAAATGGTCTAGACTTTTGTTGTTGTTGTTGTTGTTTTTGAGATGGAGTCTCGCACTGTTGCCCAGAGCTGGAATACAATGCAATCTCAGCTCACTGCAACCTGTGCCTGCCAGGTTCAGGCAATTCTCCTGCCTCAGTCTCCCAAGTAGCTGGGATTACAGGTGCCTACCACCACGCCTGGCTTATTTTTTGGATTTTTAGTAGAGATAGGGTTTCATTATGTTGTCCAGGCTGGTCTTGAACTCCTGACCTCATGATCCACCCACCTCAGTCTCCCAAAGTTCTGGGATTACAGGTGTGAGCCACTGCACCCGGCCAATTGTTTTTGTATCAGAAAAGTATAAAATTTACTATTTTGCTCAATATAGTTATGCTGTTCAATCTATAGGAAATGAAATAAAAATGCTGATTAATAAATATAAATTGTGAAAGCAACAGCAGCACTGAGTCTAGTGAAAAAAAATGAGAGATTTGTGAAAGCTCTATAGCATGTTCAGACCATTTTATTGCATAAATTTCTGTGTATAAACCAATCATCAACCTCTCGTATACGAGGTCAGTTTAATTTAGATAATGCTAGGTAATTCCCTCTCTGTAAAATGTTGTGACACTTTGATTTTACATCTGGAACAAAGATTTTTCTTTTAATTTTGAGTAAGTGTTATACTGAATTACCCTATAAATCACAGAGCACATACACTGGGCAATGTTATGTTTCAGCCTAATATGTCGATTTAGTAGAGTATGTAATTTCTGCATAGTAAGGAAGGAAGAACGTGCGTGTTCTGTGCTTGAAAAGACAGAGAACTTATAATCCATACGTATGCACATTAAAAAATACATTGAAAGCCTTTTGCATGGTGTGTCCAAGTGTATTTATTTTCTAGGACCACACTTAAAATCTTAACGTCTACATTATTTTTCAGTATTACAAAAGCCAAGCCTACTTATCTTACTCTGATCTCAAGCAAATGCAAAACAAATAAGCTAATCTGTTTGCTGTTTCATCTGCAATAGGTATAACAAAAGTAAAGCATACATCCGTTTGGAAAATGGGATTGTAAAGTGCTTCAGATGGTGGTGCATTAGGAGATAACTTTTGCATTTTAAATCATATTTATGATGCATATCCATTTGGGGGCTGTTTTGTAGACCATATGCAGAAAACAGTGTCCTAAACAAAGTTCATCTCAGAAAAACTGTTGTAATTAAAAATTTAAATAAAACAAAGTCATGTAGCAAAACACAATGGGGGAGTTAGTGTGAAAGTTAGTTTTAAAAGGTTATCTTGTGAATGTCTACTTCAATATTTACTGGATCACTTTATACAGACAAGAGACTTGTTATATAATTACATGTATGTTTCAGAGTTGAGTATATTGAGAGACATGGGTAAGCATCTCTCTCAAAAAGCCAGTAACACACTTTCTCAATGACTGGCCGGTGATTCAGAATGTTGAGAATGTAAATGCATTAAATTAGTCTTCAATCCATTTTCTCCTCAATGAAAAATTCATTTGTTTATAAAAGATCATTGTCATATGCTATTATATTTTCTAAACTATACCATTTTCCCGATTAGAAATAGAAATTTTCCTTCTTAGTAAATAGTGCTTCTTTCTATTTCTGGTGCATTCCAAATTTTAGATAAAATTAAAATGTACAGTAACATATTGTAGAGTTGATAATATAAATTCATTTGGGGATAAAAACATATAAATGCATTTTGTAAGTCATGTATCAATACATCAAATTGTGTTCAATATGTTTTGATAGTTGATTAATTAACATCAATTATAGCTTATTTAGTGTTTAAATAGGTAAATGGTTGGAACATATTAGGGAAATTTATAGAAACAAATATCTAATGAATAAAACACATTGAGTAAGGAATTGGAATATTGAATGATGCAGTAAAGGAAATTCAGTCTCTCGAGCACTATTTCCGCCCATGGAAACCTTCTCCCCAACTCCATTATTAATATTACATGGGGTAAATTTTATAGGCAAATATTGTATTGGATCCAAAAGAATGAAATTAGTTTGTTTTGATTATTCTGTTAATCAGTTTGTACAATTAATTGATCTTAGATCTGAACTTCCTTTATGGCTCTTTAATAAATGTTATGGCACCTTCTGCATCTATAACATACTAAAAACATCCACTTTATAGGTCCATTTGTTATTTGCCTTTTAACCTGTCAATACACTCCCATGATAACTTTAAAGACTTTAGGTACATACAAAATGGATCAATTAACAGAAATCATGTTGGCATAGTTGGTCTTGTTAACATAGCTGACAAACCTGATTTATGCTTATAGATTATTCTCACTTTTCCTCTTCCTGCCAAAGATGAAATAAATGAAAGTGGAGTTTGTACAAAGCATAATTTTGACAAATCTCCAATGCTTCTGTGACACTCCACTATCCTGTCTGGCTTGTATAATCTAAATCTTCACAGTGTATGTATATGTACCTAGAAATACAATAAAAACAGCATATCCAGTGCTTCCCAGATTTAAAATCCCTAGAAAATTAGAGAAACTATCTTTTTTTCCCCCATTTAAAATGCCTACCAAATAGCATGAAAGCTCCCCAAAAGAGGTTGGTGAATTAGGCTGTTGAAGCTAACTTGTTGGTGTCTCTCCCTGTATTCCCTTAGCTTACTCTCTTGGCCACAGAAGGCAGTATCTGTGAGAACTGGTGCTTCTTGTGTGTATCTCTATATCATATCTGACCCACCTATGGGACAGGCCATCCTCCGAGAGACAGGAGAAGATAAATCATTATCCTAGATAATTTTGAGTTCCAAAATTTATCTTAGAAGGTTGCCAGCGGTTCTGAACAGTTTTTCATGATGGCTATTAGTTTGTGGGTGCATGTCATATTGCCATCCCTCCATTCCTCTCTTTCCTCTCATTCCCCCTTTCTCTTAGTGCTTCCTAGAATTGTCACCCCTCAAAACTATTTGGCCACCAAATCCAGGATTTTTTGTTTGTTTGTTTGTTTTTTAAGTGACAGGGTCTTACTGTCTCATTTAGGCTGGAGTGCAGTTGCATGATCATAGCTCACTACAGTCTTGACCTCCTGGCCTCAAGGGATCCTTCCACCTCAGCCTCCCAAGTAGCCAGAACTTCAGGCATGTATCACCATGCCTGGCCTAGTTTTTTTGTTTTGTTTTGTTTGTAGAGATGAGGTTTCACTATGTTGGCCAGGCTGGCCTGGAATTCCTGGCCTCAAGTAATCCTCCTGCCTAGGACTCCCAAAATGCTGAGATTATAGGCCTGAGCCACCCCACCTGGCCTCCAATCCACTTCTTAAGATTTACTTTTGTGCAACCCAGCTCAGCCATCTTGGAATATGTTATCATTTCTAAGGCAAAATTGTTTTTCTTTTGTTTTTCTTCTTGAGGAAATAATAAAAAGTTTACTCTCTTATCATTGGATCTCCCAACATTTCTATATATAAAGTCTCAAATTCCAATTCATGTTTATCATAGCCAAGATACTTAGTATTTTTGTATTTTTATTCTTCCAGAGAGCTATTCTGTTTCTGAGTTAAATAATAGAACAATATTATGTAGGCATCTACTCTGTATTTAGCCTGCCTCTCAGTGGAGAAAGCAATATTGATACAGTACCAGAGCTACAGTTCACCTACTAGTTGTTATGTAGTTCAAAACAACTGGAACTTTCTAATATAGAGAAATATTTCATAATGTGTGCTGCTCTTACTTGTGTCATGGTTAATCTAAAAACCAAAGATCCATTGTGAGAAAATTGAATGTTGATTTCTAGTTAATACCAAGTATTGATCGACAATCTCCAGATTTTACAGAAGAGCAAACAGCTGAACTGAAAGGGAAACATTTTCCAAATTACCTTCCACTATAGGTCTCATATGTGGGCTCCTCATACAGCAAAACTCGTGACAGCTCTTGCTGTATTTGCTGTTCCTAGTTTGTTGTTTCATTCAATTTCTCTCTAAATTGGATTTAAGCCCAACCATTTCACGAAATTACCTTCTATGTATTTTGTCCACAGCTTCCTCTTACCAAGAGCAGTAGCCATGTCTCAGTTTTCCTTTCATTCTATTTTCTCAGCAACATCTCACACACTTAGCTATCACTGCTTCTATTTCTTGAAATCCGTGACCCCCTCTCATGTTGTTTCTTTCAACATCTCAGTACAAGTTTCTGTCTCATTTCCTGATTTCTCCTTCTCAGATCAATAGCATAGTGAAATATTCTAGAGCTTGGTTCTTTGTCTTCTCTACTCTATCTTCAATTTCAGAAACATTCTATCAAGTGCCATAATTTCATGTATCATTTGTATCTTGATATCTTATCTCATTTAGGATCTCTTATCTCATTTAGGATCTGTTATCTTATCTCATTTAGGAACTCCTGACTGACATTTCTCTTTGCCAATCTGACAGACCTGATTTTCTAACAAGCAGCTTAAACTTCACGTTTGAGTCAGAAACCCTATTTTCCCACAAAAAACCCATCCCTTAACTTGGGATTTCCCATCTCAATAAATGTCACTTAACTCCATTGTTTGTCAATGACAAACCCAAGCTGTCATTCTTAATTCCTCTTTTTTTCATCCCACATTGAAAGCTTCAGAATAACAGGTCAATGTTATTCTGACACCAAAGGGTCTCCAGAATTGACTACCTAATAGCTTTACTACTACAACTTAAGTCCAAATAACCATTTCTTTTTGTCCACACACTGTAACTTGATGGTTTCTCTGATCTCATCCCTGCCCTTTACAGACCATTCTCCATCCAGCATGCAGAATAATCATTTATCCAGTTATAACGTTTTCCTGCTGAAAACGTGTGTTGTCTTCCTTTGCAATTAAAATGGCATCCAACTTCTTCATAATGGCATAGGAAGCCCTGAACATGGGTTCTGCCTCCTCTCTGCTTCCACCTCTGCCTAGTGTGCCCTCCCTATGCTTCAGCCAGGTGAGGTTTTTTTCTTCTGTGCTCAAAATTGCTTGGGTGATAATTGCATCTAAGAGTAAACTTAGCTGTTTCAATAAAAGGCTGGCTTCGAAACATACTGAGATGTAGCTTTGGGCAAGAATCGCAACATTTTAGAGGATTGACTTCCTCATCATACAGTGCTAGTAATAATAGGATGACCTCCTTGGAATCTTGTCAGAGCCTTTAAAAAGGTAATTAGATTTAAATGAGATCATAAGGGTGGGCCCTAATACAATAGGACTGGTGTCCTTATAAGAAAAGGAAGAGACGCCAAAGATACCTGTCTCTCTGAGCATGCACAAAGGAAAGTCCATGTGAGAAGACAGGAAGAAGATGGCCATGTATAAACCAGGAAGATTGGCCTCACAAGAATCAATCTTTTGGCACCTTGGTCTTAGACTTCAAATCTCCAGAACTGTAAGAAAACAAATGTGTGTTGTATAAGGTACCCAGTCTTTAATATTCTGTTATTGCAATTCAAACAGACTAAGATGATACCAGGTGGCCCAACCCAGGAAGGAGAGAAGCTCAGATCAGGCAGGTGTGGTTGCTACCCAACCTTCATGTGGCCCACAGGAGGCAAAAATCTTTTGTATCAACTTAAGGGCAGAGCTTTCAGTATCTCTGCAAAGGCTATGCCAAGTACAAGGGCCACCATACTAAGGGAAGCTTAAATGCATGGCAAACCTATCAGTCCAGATGCAATTTCTTTATCAGTGTTCATATTTATCATAAAAGATATGTGATATTCTTGTCAGGGACACAGATGGTTATCTAAAGGTTAAATGACTATGGAAAAATAAAACCCAGTATAAAAAAATATAAATAAGCCAAAAATAATTGTTGTTTATTTAAAATAACAGCTGTGCAAAACAGAGATCAATAGATAAGGCTAGCAATCCATTTGAGGTCAAAGTTATGCTTTTCCAAAATTGTAACAACAAAAATATTAAATATGTTTATTAGAATTATAGATATGATGATTTTCTTTCATTTCCTTTTATCTTACATCACAATCTTACATGATACACTTTAAATATTTTTACTACTAAATATTTTAATAGTTTTCTTTTGTTGTTTTTCTGGCAATATCTGTTTAAATGTAAGTAATACACCTACAGATACAACCTGGGAGGCAGTGTATATAGGAGTGAACAGAGCATAGGTGATTTTCTGGAAGATACAGTGTCTTATTGAATTACCTGAGCTTTTCTTTAAGAAAATAAATAAATAATGCCATAGTAATTTTACTATGTTGAGACTTTAAATATACAAAGGGGAGAGAGAGCTCCTTCTACAGCCTTTCATAATATTTTAAAATTTATTCTCTAAGCTCATGTTTTCCTGTCTAAGGAAAACATTTGTTGTTTTCCCTTGTTGTTGCTTTTTTAAAACAAAACAAAAACAAAAACAAACAAACATATCATCATACCTTAAATTTCCAAGCATTACAAGTCCTTGTAATTTAATTATCCTCCTATTCACCTAACATACTAGTTCTTCTCCCTTAGGAGAAAAATGAAAAGACAACTTAACACCCCCATTTTCTTTTTTTTTTTTTTTTGAGACGGATTCTTGCTCTGTCGCCCAGGCTGTAGTGCAGTGGCATGATCTCGGCTCACTGCAACCTCTGCCTACTGGGTTCAAGCGATTCTCCTGCCTCAGCCTCCCGTGTAGCTGGAACTACAGGTGCCAGCCACCATGCCCAGCTAATTTTTGTATTGTCAATAGAGACGGGGTTTCACCGTGTTAACCAGGATGGTCTCGATCTCCTCACCTTGTGATCTGCCCACCTCGGCCTCCCAAAGTGCTGGGATTATGGGTGTGAGCCACCATGCCTGCCCAACACCCCAATTTTTCTATTAACATTTTATACAGGTACGATGAGTTTTCATTGATCACATTATACTGTAGTTTTATGTCTATGGATTTTTTATCCCAATGGATTCTGGCACACATGAGGATGGGTATCATTTATATGAGAGAGAAAGAGAAAGATTTTGAATGGTCTGGACTAGAGGAGCTACTAAGAACTAAAATAATTGTAAAATCTACATGAATTAATATTCTTTTTAATATTTCCTAAAAATATATAATATACTGGTTAACTTGTATCTTTTAATGGATAGGTATTTATACTTGTTTGCTTTCAACGAAATGCTTAACAAAACCTCAAAAGGCACTTAACTTCTTGCCTAAATAAACAAAAGATAAATAAGGGAATGTTTTGGAAAATTACACTTTTAAACCCTAAGGAGAATGAAATCTTCCTAATTTGTTAATGGATCACTAACTTTTAATGTTTTCTCCTGCAAAAGGTATGATACCCAAAATGATAATTTAAACACTGGAAACCTCATCTCAGCAATACAAAAATGGTTGCAATCAATTTTAAAGAGTAAATATATTTAAGTTTATTTTCAGTTGTATCATCAACTGAAAATTAATTTTCTTTCTCTTTTGGTGTCAAACATTTTAGTGGCAACTACCATTTTATTCCAGTATGGAATACTGAAAAAAGCACCCGAAAGTAGGCAAGAGATTTTTTTCTGACTTATGGCCATTCCTAGGCTGTAACACTCTGTCTAGCATATAAAGAGTACACTGGGAATTTAAAATTAAGTAAAGGATATCATTTATATTAATACATCCCAAAATGAAATACTTAGGTATAAATCTAACAAATGTGTACAAGATCTATATGAAAAAAACTAAACAATGCTGGTGAAAGAAATCAAATTAGAACTAAACAAATGGAGAGATATTCCATAACAATGGATAGTAAGACTGAACACTGACACAATATCACTTCTTCCCAAATTGATCTATAGCAGCAGTCCCCAAGTTTTTTGACACCAGGGACCAGTGTCATGGAAGACAATTTTTCCACAGATAGGGTGGGAGGAATGGTTTCAGGATGAAACTGTTTCACCTCAAATCATCAGGCATTAGATTCTCATAAGAAGCATGCATCTTAGATCCCTCACATGCACATTTCGCAAACTGCTGTCAAAAATTCGCTGTGATATAATGTGGAGTATAGACATGAATACACAAATACTTAAAAATGCTTAAGGAAGTAACTAAATCCTTAAGAAAACCCTGAATTGAAAAGTGAGTCTAAAGCACATATCTACTGTAATGTCTATAAAAAGCAATGCTTTAAGATGACCATAAAGTGAGAAAGAATTTTGAAATGTTTTAAATAAATCAGAAAGGGCACAATTATGGAGACAGTAAAAAGATCAGCCGTTGCTGGGAATTAGGGAGAGGGTGGAATGAATGCATACAGCACAGAGGATTTTTAGTGCCGTGAAACTATTCTGTATGATACTATAATGGTGAATACATGTTATATATTAGTCAAAATCCACAGAATGTACAATGCCAAGAGTGAGCCCTAATGGGAAACTATCAATTGGGTGATAATGATGTGTCCATGTAGGTTTATTAATTGTGACAAATGTACCACTCCGTTGGGAGATGTTGATAATGAAGGAGGCTATGAATGGGTAGGACAGTGAGTATATGAGAAATGTTTGTATCTTCTGCTCAATTTTGCATGAACTTACAACTGCTCTAAAAAATAAACTCAATTTCTGTAACACAAAAAAGAGAATATGACCAATATTCTTTTAATTCAATTGTTAATAAATTAATTGTTGACATAAGGATGGTTATGGAATGAAGATTATTTCAATATCTAAAACTACTGGTGAGTAGACGTCCCATTAAATGCAGCACAGTATGACTCAATGTATCTCTGTCACAGAAATTAATGCTTACTACAATAGCCTACTTAACTATGTAATGATGTCTGCTAGCATAAAATGACTTACTATCACTACTGACTCCATTAAACTGCATACAGATACTACCGTCTTAGGTAGTACAGATACTTCTGTACTTTTTGGGTAGTATAGATACTACCTTCTTATGCTGTGACAAGAGTCATTTACCATTGATAAGAAATAAAACCAGAAATCAAACAGGGGCATTTAAAATCTATTTAAGTAGAGCTAACTATTGTGATCGACCTATTTGTTACCCTCTCAAGAACACTTAATAATGTGCTAGGGCACAATTATTAAACTTAGGACAGAAAGATGTTTATCCAAGGAGCATGAATAAAATAAAAAGTTTATTCATGTTTTCCTTAAAAATATATTATATGGCTGATATAGAACATAATCTGGCACAGAATATTGTTGGATTAGGAGATTAAATATAAATTTCCCTTTACCAGTCTTCTGAACACACAATATCACTTTTCTTCCCAACCATCCAGTTTAATCTAAAATGTGTCTTCTTGTGCTTCTCTTTTCTTTCAAAGAAA
This sequence comes from Colobus angolensis palliatus, assembly GCF_000951035.1. Classification (NCBI taxonomy): domain Eukaryota; kingdom Metazoa; phylum Chordata; class Mammalia; order Primates; family Cercopithecidae; genus Colobus; species Colobus angolensis. Next base: position 8,551,442 of record NW_012113919.1, on the reverse strand, counting down.
AGGGAAAAGATATTCTATGACGGTAAATTAATATTTTAAAAATTTGTATTTTTTTCATAAATTAAAAATATAACTAGAAAGCAAGAAAAGTCATGAATTTTCTTACAGGGAAATAATCAAGGATAAATAAACTCAATACTTCCAAACTGAATCTTTCTTGTATGCTTCATTTATATAATGTCTTCACAATGAAACTAACCATGCAATAAAAGCAGCAGTATTCCTGTGGAAAATGAAATGCCATCTCTTTAGAAATATCCTTAAAATGAGTGTATGGGAAGAATATCCAACATTTTGTTCTTCCAGAACGGCAAAATGTTGCAAAACACATAAGTAAAAAAAAAAAAAAATAGTGCCTTCTTTGAACATTTTTTTAGAATCATGGATTTTAAATATAAAATAATTAAGCAAAAGATCCTGATTTATTTAAAACACTTCAAAATTCTTTCTCATTTCATGGTCATCTTCAATCACGGATTTTTATAGACATTACAGATGTGTGCTTTAGACCCACTTTTTAATTCAGGGCTTCCTTAAGGATTTATTTATTTCCTTAAGCATTTTTAAGTATTTGTGTATTCTTTTATGTTTATACTCCACATTATATCATAAAGATCTTGAGGCAGCTTATTAAGAACATGCATAATTGCATAATGCAATAACAAAATACAACCAGTCAAGACCAAAACAAGATATATATTACAACAAAAAAACTAGTCAAAAAAAAAGGACAGAAGACACAGATATATTAGATAAACAATTGCTATAGGTCAAATAGTAATATTGTTTGGTAGACTTTTTATGGATCAAAGTGCAACAGAGAAACACAATCAGCTACATTCCTTTATTATCTACTAGAATTTTAAAAAAATCAAAGGATGAAATATTTTTCTACAATCAGTTTAAAAATAAATTTTAGGCCGGGCGCAGTGGCTCAAGCCTGTAATCCCAGCACTTTGGGAGGCTGAGACGGGCGGATCACGAGGTCAGGAGATCGAGACCATCCTGGCTAACACGGTGAAACCCCGTCTCTACTAAAAATACAAAAACTAGCCGGGCGAGGTGGCGGGCGCCTGTAGTCCCAGCTACTCGGGAGGCTGAGGCAGGAGAATGGCGTAAACCCAGGAGGCGGAGCTTGCAGTGAGCTGAGATCCGGCCACTGCACTCCAGTCTGGGCGACAGAGCGAGACTCCGCCTCAAAAAAAAAAAATAATAAAATAAATTTTAACATGTGCTTTAAAACAGGACACAGCGAAAGATGCAATAGATAAAATACCCAAATAAGTGTACTTGCCTTTGATAAAAAGAGAAGGGGTAGTATATTAACATACAAAAGCAATTCTTTGGAAGGGTTGGAAGGGGACAGACTTGTAAGATGCATGAAGTAAGGGTATGGGCAAGCACTGACACAGTGCAAAGTGCAAAATATGTATTAAATAAAAACTGTGATATTCGTTTTTTATGGAAACAAATGACCAAATACAACTTGATGGATTAATACTCCATCTCTACAGAAACATGAGAAAAGTCAGTGACTTCAGGCACAAATGAAAATATTTTCTCAAGAACCAGGCATGAGTCTCCTCAATATGCATTGTATATATCCAGAAATCCTTCAGTCCAACCTTTCTATTCTGGAGAAAGCACATCTAAAGAGGTCTAGCATTGTGTTATCTGATAACCACTGGTGTTTCAAATTTTAATTAATGATTAAACTTCATATAAAGAACTTTTTAAAATAATGCTTTTGGTTAAGAATACATTAAATAATTCTTAAATATATATAAGCCAGTTGTTTCCAGATGAGATATTTTCTCAGAGTTCCTCTCAGTTTGACTAATTAGGTTTCATCTTGACCATAGGTCCTTGACCTACATTTTCTTCAAGTATTTACTTTGAAAACTCTTCATTGTAAATTCTTTTTCTGGCCCTTCAAGATGTAAATCTGCTACCACCCAGAAATGTCTATCTCAAGACATGGGAGCCATTCCTTTGAAATATAATCATGAAGAAAGATAGAGTCCCTATCTTCTGATCTCTGTTGAAAAGTTGGAACCTGACTTTGATAAAGGACAATTAGCAAACACAGATGACCTGATCACACTGACCAACCTCTCCCTAACACCCTCCAATACTTTTCTACTAGTTCTCTCTTTTGCTTAAAAACTCTCCCACCTTTTGTTCTAGCGGAGTTAAGTATAATTTTCCCCCATTGCAATAGTCTTGAATAAAGTCTTTCTTGCTTTTTAAACTTGTCCACTGTAATTTTTCTTTGACAGCATAAATGTAACATATATTCATATAATTAATTTGTTAAATACATACATTTTCACATATTCTAAGGGAAAAGGGCTAAGTTGAAAACCAGGAGTAGGTGATTTAAAAATGCATTTCCACCCTGCAAACATTTACGAACAAATTGAAAGAAATATGAAAGTATAACAATGCAATTTTCATAATAGACTGATTTACAGAAATCAGGAACTCTGAGAGGCCATAAGGCATCACCAAGGAGGTCATACCTGAATGAACATTTGAGCAACAGATATAATTTTTACAGGTGACCAAACAAGAGAAAGGCATTGCCATCTATTCTGGCAAAGATAATGTGCATTGGAAGTGATCGATAAACCAACAGACAGGCAGAGGGTATGGGAATAAAGCAAAAAGAAGGAAGAATATGGATGTAATGTATAAAAGTCAGTTTCCAGTGGGGTAAGCTCTTCTTAAAGTGACAGATAGCTCAAACTTTCTTCATGCCTAATTTGAACAGCTATTGTTAATTGTGCAATTGCCTAAAATGATAAACTTCAATATACGTTTTCAAGAATTACAGAGAAAAAAATCAATACCAACTTACAAGCCTGTATTATGAAGATTAGCTGACTAATCTAATTCATCATTAGTAATTCAATTAAGTAATTATTCGCAATCTTTTCTTTTAGGAAATATAGACTTACTTGGTAACAACTTGTGAATGTGTAACTTTTTATTATTCACTTTGGAAAGTAAATATTTTTGTCCAAATTATTTATGTCCAAAAAAGATAATAATGCTTCAAATTTACAAGGCAGGGTATGTTTATTTCCTCTCATTGCTTAAGTAAAATTACAATAAGGGAAAAATACTGGTAAAAAGCCATAATCATGGGGCGAATAAAGAAGCTACGAGAAGCAAAGATTTCAACAAGCTCAGGAAAGAGAAAACGATTAGGAGATTTTAAAATGGCAGCAGGAGCCAGGACCTAGTGCATATGCAAAGAGATAAACCAGAGAAGGTGTCTGAATTGCACAACAGAAAGTCAGACAGGCTCTTATATTAGAGATAGAAGTTATAATAAAAGTTGGAAATGGTACTCTACGGAGACAGATTAATTGAAAGTGAATGTTAAGAACTGCCTCAGATATCAGGAAACCTAACACTTCCTGCCAAAAGGAAGAAGAGGTTGTTGGGTGGTTGGGCAGGGAAGAAGACAAAATATGTTAAATAGTTGGAGAAAAGAAGGTAGCTATTATGGGTAAAACCATTTTCTTCTAGCACTCCAGAAGACTCCCAACAATATGACCAACTCCTCATCTGCCGAATCCAGAGTGAACTTTGCAGGGGACAACCTTTGCCCACCAAGAGTTAGTCTTTGAATGTCTTGATTCTTAAATAGGAAAAGAGGCAACATAAAGCTGAGAGAGACTTGAAGAACATTTGCCATCTGAAAAAATACCCACAAAAATAAATAGAGAGGGAAAAAACCATAAAACTTAAGGAAATGATAAATTAGGAAATAAAAAATAAATCTTCAATTAATATACTGAGAGAAATATTTAAAATAAGAACATGCAATTAAGGTGTCAAAGGTTTAAATAAGAGAAACATGGTAAGCTGAAGGATGCTTTCCTTATTTTATAAAATGGCAGTGGAAACCATTTGCTTTGAAAGAGGAAGGGAAAGTGAGATGAACCTTCCCCTGTGACACAGGAAATTAACAGACAAGGTGTAAAATTATTAAAAATTATTAAAGAAACACTATTTACTAATTTAAAAAAGCAAAAAGAGGCCACTGCTTGTATGTTGGTTTGGTTGTCACTGCTTAAGTGAACGACTTTCACAGCCTCATTTTCTGTCTCTCCTTACCACCCCTTTACACACCCACTAAAGTCCTGAAGTCCTAGAAAACTAGCTGTAGATTTGTCCTTCAAACAATAATAAATGGCATATTCTTGTACTCCTGATAATGAAACTGGGCAGATAAGTAATTTTGTCCCATATCACAACATGAAAATCTGAGGTACCACTGACTAGGTTGGTTGTACCGGAACCTCAATAAAATGAAAATCAAAGAGAAAAAAAAGAATATAAATGCATTTATTAACAGTGAACTGTGCACTTAAAATGGGAAAGATGGTAAATTATATATGCATATTTTACCTCAATGAAAAATTTTTTAAAATTAAAATCAAACAACAAAAGAGAAAAACAACATCAACATAAAAGTTTTGACTTAATTGTATTTTACTTCATGAATATACATCAGAAATACACCAACGTATGCACATTTTCTATACAAAATTATGTAAGCCATTTTGGAATAGTGCTATGTGAATCTTTAAAAAAATATAAATTAATAATAAAATAAGAACCAGCAAGACAAAAAGGAGAGGAGTTTGATGATGTTACTTTTTATCTCTTTTTAATTGTATGTAATATGTAACAAGGATCAATTTTCATGTTTTCCTCTGAGTATTTCTTCAAATTTTAACTGTATGAAAGGTAAGTCAGCTGGGCCTGTAATCACACACAAAAAATCTTAAAGACAAGCAAGGCTAATGGCTGTCACCAGTTTCTTATTACAGTTTTTGGCAGTTTCTCATTAAGTGTTATTGGCCTTACATTATGAAACACATTTAGGTTATGAATCAAAGTGGCTTTGAAAATATATATATTATGTTATACATGATGTAATCCATAAAGTTCCTTTAGCTCCAATCAGAGAAAGATTTTGTTTTATTTTGTCCCTTGAAGCAATGCCCTTTAGTCCTTTACCTTGAATTAAACGGAGCCTTTGAGACTTTACTCAGAAAGCTGAGTTTGAAAGAACAAATCAGTTTATGCATCAACCTTTTATTATCCATGGTCATTGCCAATAAAAAGCTCTATTTATTGAGATTATATCTGTGGATTAAGGTATTTTTGATGAAGATGTTTTTCAAATGATGGTAGTTCCTTTTCACTCACGGTTTCAAGGTTTCAGCTACTCATGGACATCAATCCAAAAATATTAATTGGGAAAATTCTGAAATAGGCAATTCATAAGTTTTCAATTGTACACCATTCTTGGAAGCATGATGAAATCTCCTGTTGACCTGCTTCATCCCCCAGGCATGTGAATCATTCCTGTGTACAATGTATCCACGCTCCATGTTATCAGTTCATTAGTCATTTGGTAGCGCTCTCGGGTATGAGATTGAAAATGCATACCAAGGCAGGGCGCGGTGGCTCACGCCTGTAATCCCAGCACTTTGGGAGGCCAAGGCGGGTGGATCACGAGGTCAGGAGATCCAGACCATCCTGACTGAGAGAAATATTTAAAATAAGAACATGCAATTAAGGTACAATGTATCCACGCTCCATGTTATCAGTTCATTAGTCATTTGGTAGTGCTCTCG
>NW_012113919.1:8518197-8545417 GCF_000951035.1 Colobus angolensis palliatus | reverse complement strand
ATATTAACAGCAAAAAGGTATTGCAATTTTTAAATTACCTAAGAAGATATTCAAATTGCTAAATATTTGCAATATTTAAAATTTTACAAAAAATAAAGGTAATAAAAAAGTCATGTCCACCAAGAATTGTCTTAAAGAGGCTGAGAAAAGGATGAGATGTACTGCATAGATCGTCAAATTTTGGACTCACCGCCTTACAAAGGTATTTAATTTGTTTTATATTAATATGCCTTAACAAGTTGTATATCGCTACATCTTATACAACACCGTGAAACTTCTAAGGATCAGAAAATTGCTTTCTTTAGTTTAACAAAAGCAAGATGAATTGTATGCTTACTAGAGTAGAATGCTGTTTTGTGCACAACTGATAGTCTTCAACCTAGAGCACAGAAGGTGGGACTACTTAATATTCTGTTACAGAGAGAGACAAAAAGGTGGTAACACTATATTTTGCTCTTTGCCACACCACAAATCACTCTTTTACATTTAAAAACGGAGACAACATGAAATCAATTAAAGCATATTTACTTTCAATTCCTGGGCAGTTTTAGTTGAAAAATAAAGGTTTTGAACAATATTGTTTTGTCAATATTTTCTACAATGTTCTTGAGTTTCAAAGTGACTTCAGTAAACCTGTCATATTTAGAGACATTCAACTTTCAAATGGCATAAGACAGTGTTATAATTGGACTAAGTGGGATAAATATAATAAATAATTTAGACAAAGGCCACTCAATTAAAAAAAGTTTTGCCCTTACCCATATATAGGCACAATCCTTACTATTCAAATATTCCATTTTCCTTCCATCAGGTAAGTGGTGAAAATTCTAACCTGACAATTGATTATAATTCATTATAATTTAATTTAAAATAATTATAATTAAAACAAATTCCGATTAAAGGCAGAATTAGATCTCTAAAAAGACAATAAAATCTGTATTTTTTTCTTTCCACCTAAGGGAATCGGATCTATTTCTTCATCCTATCTTTGGCCCGGGGAGGATTTCACATTACAAATGAGGTTTCCCAGAATATGAAAGCTATCTAATACATTCAGGCAAAATTCACTTTCAACTTTGTGTTTAGTGAGTTATATAGAAAGATGAGGGCAGCAATTTTTGCCAGAGGAAACTGAAGTCAAGAGGGAGCTAAATAGAATCTGGAATGTAGGATCTCTAAATTGCATAGAGAGTGCAAAATTTCAAGTTAGCAGTCTGTCAAGTATTTCATAAGAATTACAACTGTGTTAGCTCTGGTAAAACTGGGCCTGATTCATCCTTTAATTCTGGTATATACTCTCATGAATGACAAATATTAAGTATCTATTAAACAGAAACTTTTTGTGGATGAATGATGCATGGATTAATCTTATTGAAGATAATTAAGGAAATACAGTGTTCTACAATTTAAATTATAAGAATATACAGCATATAAAAATGTTTTTGTCAATGTAATTTAAATGTACATAGAGATTATAATGGAAAAACAAAAGTGCTAGGAATTTTAAAAAACACAAAATGAAATTGGCATGGGCAATCTCCACTTCTTGTCTAAAAAGCATTTGCCTTTGTTTCTCCTAATAACCAATAAAATAAATACATGGATTTTCTACAAAAGCGAAGCCCATATCAGAAAAGAAAATGGGAGGTTGCCAGCTATCTTGAAATTGAAAACTGGAAGGGATTTTTTTTCTTATGAAAATAGGCAGAAAAAAACAAATCAAAGAATAAAACATTTTTACTTTATCGACAGAAGGAAGATGAGTCAGTTATGAAGTCCTTCATCCTTAATGTGAATGCCTAATGAAAGAACACCACAAAATGTTAACATATGCAAACAAAAAACTTGACCTTGGAAGAAAGACAAAACAGAACATAGAAGATAATTATTTTATAATCCATTATGTTATGAAATCATTTGAGAAATCTCATAAGTGATCTCTTAGAGATTATATATAATCTATATATTTTTATAAATTTAAATTAAATTTATATATTTAAATATATAACTATATACAGATATCAGCATCTACATTTATGTATTTAATTATGTATCTAAATATATTTATATATTTTATTTGAATATAACATTTAAATATTTATATATGCAAATACATATATATTTGATGTATAAACTTATGTATTGATATATTTATATATATATGTGTAAATTTTTTTCTTCAAAATAATAGGAGGAAAACCTAAGCTCAAATAAATCTAGCAGGTGGAATCAAGGAACAGAGGCATATTGGGGTCAGGATGGTAAAATTGGTCTACTACAAAAGAATATGTGTTCTCTCACATCCTAGCTAGTGCCTGTATTTACCTGTCGTTTTGATAAAAGTTATTTAAACTGAGATGAGATAAAATCTCATTGTCTTTTTGATTGCGTTTCTCTGATGATCAGCGATTTTGAATAATTTTTCAAATATCTGTTTGACATTTTTATGAATTCTTTTGAGAAATGTCTATGCAGATCTTTTGCCCATTTTAAAACTCCAATTGCATTTTTCCTATTGAGTTGTTTGAGCTTCTTATATATTCAGGTTGTTAATCTCCTGTTGAGTAGGTAGTCTGCAAATATTTTCTCCCATTCTGTAGGTTACCTCACTCATAGAATGGGATAGAATATACACTCACAGTTTAATCTAGAATGGGATAGAATATACACTCACAGTTTAATCTAAAATTTACCACTCTCCCATATTCTAGAAATTCTATTTCCTTATTACTTTTATTCTTTTTCATGGATATTGTCTTATTTCATTTAAATATTGTATTAGTCTGTTTTCATGTTGCTGATAAAGACATACCCAAGACTGGACAAGTTATAAAAGAGGTTCACTGGACTCACTTTTCCACATGGCTGGGGAGGCCCCACAATCACAGTGTAAGGCAAAGAGGAGCAAGTAACATCTTATGTGGATGGCAGGAAAAGAGAGGGCTTGTGCAGAGAAACTCCCGTTGTTAAAACCATCAGATCTTGTGAAACCCATTCACTATCATGAGTCCAGCACAGGAAAGACCTGATCCCATGACTCAATCATCTCCCACTGGGTCCCTCCCACAACACATGGGAATTATGAGAGCTACAAGAGGAGATTTTATTGGAGACACAGAGCCAAACCATATCAATTATATAAATGAAAGATGAATCTATAGCCTTAAAAAACACAACCAATTCTGTTTATTCTAACTCCCAACATCCATTCACTCCATTCTCTAGAAGCTATCAATTTGCTGATAATTTTACTGATGATCATTTTGCATTATTGTCTTATAAAAATATAGTTCTGAATTCTTCATTAGCTTTCAGTAAATGGCGTCATATTGTACATACTTTACTGCAACTCACATTCTTACCTGCAATCTATTTTGGAGTGCTAACTTGGCTGAACATGTAGAATATCTGTGTAACTATTTCTCTATCCTATGAACTAGGAAGTGGCCTTTGATCAAGTGTACTTTATATATCAACAAATGCAATCAAGTTGCCGTCCAATGTGACTTATGAATATTCATTGCTGCCAGTTCATTTTGAGAGTGTCCACTTTCCCACCACATTGTTAATATTTGATATTACCAAACATGATTATTGCTCTTATCTCATTTGCAATAATTGTAATATTTCAATTTGCATTTCCTTTTCTTGTGTGTGCCTGAAAATATTTTCTTTCTTTTAAATTTTTTACTTAGTGATTTTCTTGCTTATACCTTTGTTCATTTTTCTTATTGGTTTGTTATTTTGATTTTTGACTTGTTTTTCTATTACTTACATAGATCTAAATATTCTAGATACCTTTTAAATTCTTTATATAATGCATTTATTTTCTTTTGGTTTGTTGTATTTAACTTTGTTTCACTTGTGTGTTCTTTATGCATTCTTATGTAAAATGCATTCATCTATTCTTTTAATCATGGACATTTAAGTAGCTTCTGAATCTTGGCTATAGTGAATAGTGCTGCAAGAAACATCGGAATGCAGATATCATCAAGAGAAGAAGTTATCAAAATCAGATATACTGATTTCCGTTTTTTGTTTGTTTTTTGTTTTTGTTTTTTGAGACAGGGTCTCACTCTGTCACCTGGCTGAAGTGCAGTGGAGAAATCTCGGCTCACTGCAACCTCCACCTCCCCAGTTTAAGCGATTGTCCTGCTTCAGCCTCCCCAGTAGCTGGGACTACAGGTGCGTGCCACCATGCCCAGCTGATTTTTGTATTATTAGTAGAGATGGGGTTTCACCATGTTGGCCAAGATGGTCTCGATCTCTTGACCTTGTGATCCGCCTGCCCCTGCCTCCCAATGTTCTAGGATTATAGGTGTGAGCTACCACGCCTGGCTTTGGTTTCCTTTCTTTTCAGTATACACCTAGCAGTAGGATTGCTGGTTCATATGATAGTTCTAGGTTTAGTTTTTGAAGAATCTCCATACTCTTCTCCATAATGGCTATACTAACTCACATTCCCACCAACAAGGTAATAGGGTTCTCTTTTCTCCTATAGCAGACATTTTCAACAAGAAATGTTAAAAATATCTTTGAAAATGAACTGTCTCTATATTTATACATTTTTTAAATTAAGTCATTTCCTGTAATGCTGAATTGTAGGTCAGGAATTAGCTGTTCTCGAAAACATAAATTATATGTAATCATTTGCTGCCCAACGTATGCAACCTTTCTCTGCTTTGGAAAAGAAAGAGAAGAAAGAGAAGTCACAAAGAGTCATTATTGCATGCAAAATCCTCTTGGAGGTATTTACGTGTAATATTATCACTCAATATGACAACGTATTGATTCAGTGCCTCAGAGACAGTAAAAGCCATGTCAATGACAGGCAGATGGCAACAAAAAGGAGGGCATTTCACAGAGTTTGCTGTGATCTGTAGTCTCCTACATTTTTCTACACTGATTCCATATCTTCGGTGATTCTGAAACTAACATTTTTGTTATTTTATATGTATTTAAAATTACATTTTATTTTTCATCAGCATACAAAAAATGACAAAATTCGATGAAGCCATAAGAAGAAGTAATACAGCTTAAACAATATGAAATACACAAAGAAAAGATGAGATCTTGGATCTGAGCCACCATGGAAGCCAATTTCTAAATTTCCGCCATTTAAAACAACTTATTAGCCTGTATAATTTCCCTATTTGTGAACTGAGTGAATTGATGTCTGAAGTATGTTCTAGATGCCATTCAAATTTAAGACTAGATGAATGACTTGGTATTTAAAAAAACACACAAAAGAATATATCATAAGGGCCTGTCACCAGGCATACATATTAAAGTAAATACCTGAGACTCTTGTACAAAGTCACTATGTGCCCCCCCTTTTTTGTTTTTTTGAGATGGAGTCTCACTCTGTCACTGAGGCTGGAGTGCAGTGACACAATCTCTACTTACTGTAGGCTGCATCTCCCAGATTCTAGGGATTCTCCTGCTTCAGCCTCCTGAGTAGCTGAGATTACAGGCATGCACCACCATGCCCAGATAAATTGTTTGTATTTTTAGTAAAGATGTAGTTTCACCATGTTGGCCAGGCTGATCTTGAACTCCTGACCTCAGGTGATCCACCAAAGTGCTGGGATTACAGGTATGAGCCACCAGGCCCAGCCACTATGTGTCTTTTAATTAGTTATTTTGTAGCATGCACTTGGCTGTGATTGGCATAAACAATGAATGAATCTTCCTAGAATCTTTCTTCTCAGTTTTTGCTTTTGTTGTCCTTGGTTTATTGAGAAGCAAAAGGAGCTAGTTAGTTTCCAGAATTGGGTCCCGACTTAGTACATTATGAGGTATTTACATGTCACTCATAATGTTAAAGTAATCACCAATTTAGACCCAAAACTAGGAAAACAATAACAGCATTACTAAATAGGATGATACTGTGGATCTCTATGTCTCAGTGCCACAGTTGCTGTTTTTCATAACATAACACCTTCACAGGTGACATTCAAATGCATAACATTCAGTCATGTGCTCTACATTCTATAGAGATTTTGTAAGTAAGAGAGGCTTCTGAAAATACTCCTACAACAGTACCCGTTTGGTTTTGGGACAAATAAATAAGCTATGTCACAACAAATGAGAGGTGACTAAGGCACTAAGTGAAGTGATTGCAAAAGAGTTACTCCATCTAGGAAGTATGATCCTATGCCCTAACTATTCTTATAACGTAACTTCTAGGATGTTTTAATATACTTGCCATATTATTGAAGAATAGTCATGTTCAAGCTACTTATAGCAGCCATGTATCAAAATAACTTCCTGAATATGCCTCAGCTGGCACCATTATCCCAAGGTTTGGAGTCGGCCACATTCTATTAGATCCACTTTCAAGCATTATCTATAAAAGATGCTAAAGAGGCACCATTTAATGCAAGTCACAATTAACCTGGAAACTCACACTGGAAATCCTAAAACTAGAAATACTATCTCGTAAGATTTTCAAAGCAATGTTACCTGCTTTAAGGAAGCCTGAGGGGCATGGCTATCTTTCCCTCATCAGGTCTCATCTCTCAATGTCAGGGTATAAGGAAACCTATTATATTTAATCATTACTTTCCAGTTTTCTCATATCTTTCAAGAATCACATGTAGTTTACGGCAATTTGTAACAGCATATCTGTTATTTCTCAAGGCCTAGAAAATTATTTGACAAAACGGTGCTTTGTGTAAAGACAGTAATTTTTTTCTGCTCCACTTTAGTCTCTTTTGTTATAATAATCAAAGGCAAACTGAATTACTGTAAAACAAAGCTTTATATTTTCCTCTTTAAAAGAGCAGAGGTGGAATGTGACTAAATTTACTTCGGTGGCATTGATTGAGTACATCCTACTCGCCATGATTTGGATTAGCTATTGAATGGCAAATGGTGACTGGTAAATATTTGTGTATATTTGGACAGATGTAGATGTAGGATCAGCACACTTGACATACAGCTAAAACACTTAACACACCTGTCCATATAGCATATTTTGACTTACTCTTGCCCTGGTCAATACCACTGTGTACCTGTGTTAATCTTATGGGAGCAACAGTTCCTCATTCCTCAATATTCACTATCACTGCGTAACTTCTTCAGTGTTTACAACACACACAATTTAGCAAGATATTTGATTTCTATGTAATTTTATATGTAATTGTTAAATAGCTTCATATAGAAGACTTTGGCTTATTATTAAAGCACTGGAAAAGAAAACCTAAGAACTGGATTTTATTCTAGACTGTAATGAGTCTGAAACCTGCATAAATTCTTTTAGGCATTAGAATACCTGAAATTCTACACTAATGGGAGTATAAGGCCAGAGCATAAGATGAGCAACATAAGATGCAAAGAGAACTTACTGTATTTATCTGAGACTCAATCTCTCATTTGCATGTCTGGTTCAGTGCTTATAAAATGTATATGATCATTTAAAATAAATAAATGAGCATGTTGGGGTTGATATATATGTAGAAAAAGAATGAGGACAGAATGAGATACTAATTCTACATCTGCACTTGATGCTCCTATGTATTTAGACTTCAGCTACAGTTACTTCAAATCCTTGTAAGAAATAACAATTCGACATAGCATTTAATTTTATCTGTTAAATAGCAAATGTATCTGCGCCCAAATTCAATAACTCTTAAGTGATGTAGGCAACAGAATGATATGTTAAATTTTAAAGACAACTACTTTAAAAACAGTTTTTTAAAAAATGAATAAATGGCAAGAGAACACTGGGTCTTGGTACACAAAAATGACTAAATAATAAATACAGACATACCTTGGAGACATTGTGGGTTTGGATCCAGACCATAAGAATAAAGGAAATATCACAATGAAGTGAGCCACACAATTGTTTTGGTTTCCTAGGGTATATTAAAGTTATGTTTATATTAGTCTTTTAAATGTGCAGTGGTATTATGACTAAAAAATGCACATACCTTAATTAAAAATTATTTACGGCTAAAAAATACTAATGCTTATTTGAGCTTTCAGCGAGTGGTAATCTTCTTGCTATTAGAGGGTCTTCTCTCGATGTGGATGGCTGCTGACCAGGGTGTTGGTTGCTAAAGGTTGTTGTGGCTGTGGAAATTTCTTAAAATAAGACAACAATACAGTTTGTCACATCCGTCGACTCTTTCTTTCACTAAAATTTCTCTGTAGCATACAAAACTGTTCAATACCATTTGATCCACAGAAGAACTTCTTTCAAAATTGGAGTCAATCCTCTCTGATAGAGTTTGGACATATGTCCCTCCCCAAATCTCATGTTGAAATCTAGTTCTCAGTGTTGAAGGCAGAGCCTGATGGGAAGTGTTTGGGTGATGGGGGTGGATCCCTCATGGCTTGGTGATGTTCTTGCAATAGTAAGTATTCTTGAGATCTGATTGTTTAAGTGTGTGGCACCCCACACCACCACTCGCTTTCACTCCTGCTTTCACCATGTGACATGCTTGCTCTTGCCTCACCTTCTGCCACGAGTAAAAATTTCTTGAGGCCTCCCCAGAAGCTGAGCAAATGCTGATGCCATGCTTCCTGTACAGCCTGCAGAACCATGAGCCACTTAAACCTCTTTTCACTGTAAGTTACCCAGTCCCAGGTATTTCTTTACAGCAACACAAGAATGGTCTCATACACCTCAAATCCTGATACTGCTCTATCAACTAAGTTTATAACATATTCTAAATTCTTTGTGGTCATTTCACAATGTTTACAGCATCTTACCAGGAGTAGATTTCATTTCCAGAAACCACTTTATTAGATCATCCATTAAGAAGCAACTCCTCATCCATTAAAGTTTTACCGTGAGTTATAGCAATTCAGTCCAATCTTCAGGCTCCATTTCTAATTCTAGTTTTTTGTTGTTGCTGTTGTTATATCTACCTTACTTGCAGTTACTTCCTTTACTAAAGTCTTGAACCCTTCTAAGTCATCGAGGAGGGTTGGAATCAACTTCTTCCAAACTTGTGTTAAGGTTGATATTTTACTTCCTCCCATCAATCACAAATATTCTCAATGACATCTACAATGGTGAATCCTTTCCAAAGGTTTTTCAATTACTATGCTGAGATCCATCAGAGGGATTAGTATCTATAGCAGCAGGTGTAATCTTATGAAATGTATTTTTTTAAATTACTTTATTTATTTTTTGAGACTGAGTCTCGCTGCGATGCCCAGGCTGGAGTGCAGTGGAGTGATCTCTGCTCACTGCAACCTTCGCCTCCCAGATTCAAGCAATTCTCCTGCCTCAGCCTCCCGAGCAGCTGGGATTACAGGTGCCAACCACCATACCAGGCTAATTTTTGTATTTTTACTAGGTTTCACCATGTTGGTAAGTCTGGTCTTGAACTCCTGATCTCAAGTGATCCACCCGCCTTAGCCTCCCAAAGTGCTGGGATTACAGGCGTGAGCCACCGTGCCTGGCCATGAAATGTATTTCTTAAATCATAATATTTGAAAGTCAAAATTTCTCCTTTATCCATGTGCTACAGAAAGGATGTTATATTCACAGGTATAAAAATAGCATTAATCTCTGCGTATATCTCCCTCAGAGCTCTTGGGTGACCAAATGCATTGTCAATGAGCAGTAATATTTTGAAAAAATATTTATAGATAGTAGGTCTCAACAGTAGGCTTAACATACTCAGTAAACCATGCTGTAAACAGATGTGGCTACCACCCAGGCTTAGTTTCCATTTATAGAGCTTACTCAGAGTAGATTTAGCATAATTCTTAAGGGTCCTATGATATTTGAAATGATAAATGAGCATTGGCTTCAACTTAAAGTCAGCAGCTATTTTAGCTCCTAATAAAAGTCAGTCTGTCCTTCGAAATTTCGAAGCTAGGAATTGGCTTCTTTCTAGCTAAGCAAATCCTAGATGATATCTTCTTCCTTTTTAAGACTGTTTCATCTGCCTTGAAAATCTAGTGTTTAGTGCAGCCGCCTTCATCAATTGTCTTGCTGTATCTTCTGGAAAATTTGCTGCAGCTTCTACACGGCACTTGCTGCTTCACTTTTCACTTTTGTGTTACAGAGATGGCTTCTTTTCTTAAATTTTATAAGCCAAACTGTTAGTTTTAAACGTTTCTTCTGCAGCTTCTGCCTTCTCTCAGCCTTCAAAGAATTGGAGCGGTAGAGCCTATCTCTGGATTAGGGTTACATGCAGGGGTATGTTTTGGCTGCTTTGATCTATCCAAACCACTCAAACTTTCTCCATATCAACAATAAGGCTTTATTAACCTTTGTGTATTCACTGCAGTAGTACTTTTAATTTCCTCCAAGAGCTTTTCCTTTGCATTTGCAACTTGGCTAACTGGTACAAGAGATGTAACTTTCAGTCTGTCTCAACTTTTGCCATGCCTTCCTCACTAAGCTTAATCATCTCTAACTTTTTTTTTTTTTTTTGAGACAGAGTTTTACTCTTTTGCCCAGGCTGGAGCACAATGGCATGATCTCGGCTCACCACAACCTCTGCCTCCTAGGTTAAAGCGATTCTCCTGCCTCAGCCTCCTGACACCATGCCTGGCTAATTTTGTATTTTTAGTAGAGACGGGGGTTTCTCCATGTTGGTCAGGCTGGTCTCGAACTCCTGACCTCAGGTGATCCGCCCACCTCGGCCTACCAAAGTGCTGGGATTACAGGCATGAGTCACCATGCCTGGCAATCATTTCTAACTTTTCATTTAAAGTGAGAGACATGCAACTCTTACTTTGACTTGAACACTTAGAGATTACTGTAGGGTTATTAATTGACCTAATGTCAGTGTTGTTATGTCTCAGGGAATAGGAAGACCCAGGAAGAGGAAGAGAAACGGGGGAAAAGCCATGTGGTGGGGGCTATCGGAACACACAACATTTATCGATTAAGTTTGCCATGCCATGGGCATGGTTCATGGCACCACAAAACTATTACAACAGTAACATCAAAAATCACTGAACAGAAATCACTATAACATATATGATCATATTTTAAAAGTTTGAAATATTGCAAGAATTACCAAAATGTGACACAGAGACATAAAGTAAGCATACACTGTTGGAAAAATGGCGCTGATAGAATTACTCAATGTAGGGTCGCCACAAACCTTCAATTTGTAAAAACAACACAATATCTCCAAAGTGCAATAAAATAAGGTTTGTTTGTACTTGAGTCTTTACAAGTAAACATGGCTCATTTCTCAGAGGAGCTAACTCAAAAAAATGTTGTATGAGATCTTACCTTGTCCTAAGATTTCAACTAACTGTACAAAATAAAGTTGCTGAAAGTTACTGATAATGTGAAGGAATAAAAATGCCTTAATTTTTTTCCTTAAAATTTAATATTAAATTCTTTTTAGTATTTTTAGTATTGACTACTAGTGGGTCAATATTTTTCATCTGTGAATGTTCATTTGATAGAAATTTACCAGTAATTGTTAATTGTATCAAAGGCTGTCTCTCTTCATTACTTAAATACAAAGAAATTACTTATTTCTTTCACAAAAGCAGTTAGTGGAAGGTAATTTTCATATGTAGGGCTCCTTTCTCCTCTAATTTCTTTTCCCTCAGTATTAACTTTTTTTTTCAGACAGTAACAAGATTTTCAAATCTTCACTCTGAACTCATTTTAAAACTGTCTAAAAAGCAAAGCTTGGGAACTTGGATTTCTAGAAGTCTCACGTTAACATCAATTCTGTTTCTATATTAACATATGACAAAAAAACCTGTCTTTTGGTTGAATACTGAAAGAGCTAACACTTAACAGTTTTCTTCTTGTTATCTGATTTCTATATGAATTCTTTACATCACTTATTCTGAAAGAACAAAAGTATAAATAGTTCTATATTTTATTGGGTGATCTATTAAAAGCACCTTTAGACAAATATAGAAGTAGATCTAAAGGTTGCCCTCATTCATCTCTCAGAGACACAGCAGGTGGAACAACTGTTTTACATCCTTCAGATGTCAGCAAGCATTAATCTATTTTATGCCACCCTCAAGTGATTCCACATAGTTTGGGAAACTGAAATGCTTTGTATTTTAAAAAATTGAGTAATGAAAATAGCTCAAAACTGCAATGTTTATTTTGCCTGAATGCAGAACATCCCTCTCCAAGATTCAATAAATGTCCCATTTTGCTGATGTGCAAAATTCTTTAAATTTGTAGCAGTACTTGAGGAACTTGTGCTAACAAGCAGGTAAATATTCCTATATGAGTCACCTAAACTTGTTTTTGTTGCTCCTCTATACAAAAGTTGGAGTTATCCTTAGAACATTTGACAAATTTTTGCAACATTTTCGTCTTATTACTCAGCGAATTTATAAACGTAAATTATATCCATCTCATTTTCAAAAATCTAACTTTTCAGGCTTTCAGACTTTCTCAGTTTTAAGGTAAAACTTGAGTATTGTGAGTTCAGTTTTTAAGAAGACTTCCCCATTTTGAATAAATTAATTGCATTATAGTTTATTGAGCAATATTTGTGTAAAACTATTGTTCAGATCCATAAAATGTAAAATAAATGTTTAAAAGCAAAAAAAAAAAAGAAAAGAAAAGAGTAACAAGCAGAATTATTTAGCATGTTGGGGGAGATAGGTATGTATTAACTCTAATTGCCTTTCTAAAAGAAAGCAATCACATCTAAAATTAAAATTTTAGTTTCAATTATTTAGGTCCATCTTAGTGGTAAAATTCTATTAATCTTTTAAATATACTATTGAATATTGCATATGCTGTATGACATGTATTTTTTTTCTTACATTTTTTATGATTATTTCTTAAGATATTTGGTTAACAAAGTATTAGATAAGCTTCTTGATTTTGGAGATTATGTCTCCTCTCCCAGAAATCTACAATATGAACTTGATATATTTGACTGCAGAGGATCAATATAGACCAATATAGACTATAAGACACACGTATGTCCCCTCTAACCTGCTGAAACAAACAGAGTTTACCTCTGGAAGGAACTAGCTTCCTTCCAATGAAGTGTCACACTAAATTGTGTTGAACACTTACTCTTCTTGGAGTGCGAAAGACTTATTTGCTGGGGTCTCTTATGCAATATTTGACACATTCCTTATAAACTTTACCTTAACTCTTTTTTATAGATACTTTTCTTTTTTTTCTTTTTTTTTTTGAGATGGAGTCTCGCTCTGTTTCCGAGGCTGGAGTGCAGTGGCGTGATCTCACCTCACTGCAACCTCCGCCTCCTGGGTTCAAGCGGTTCTCCTGTCTCAGCCTCCCAAGCAGCTGGGATTACAGGCACGCACCACCACACCTGGCTGATTTTTGTATTTTTAGTAGAGAAATACAAAAATGTTTAGTAGTGAAACAGGGTTTCACCGTGTTGATCAGGCTGGTCTCAAACTGCTGACCTATTGAGAGTATTTCTTAAACTTCTTATCTCACATTCATCAACCTCTTCAGTTTCAGCATTCATTCATCTATTCCTTTATTTTTTTCCATACATGCCTTCACGTAACACAACACTCCCTTATACTGTGCCATTTATCTGTTTAGCACTATGCTACAATGTTTTAAAAGGTAGACTTCATGGAATCAGCAACCTACCAATCTTGTTAATCTGTACCTTCACACATAGTAGGCTTTCTTAATTATGTAATAAATTAATGACTCAATATTGATAAACTATCTTTCTCAGATTCCATAGGATGGATTTCTATTATATGTGTTCCCAGATTTTTCCTTAAAAAACCTCTATCTTAGGTTCCTACGCTTGCCTGCGGGAGACTCACTTGAACTGTCCTTTCTCTTCCGATTAACTCAAATGCTGTCAGGTATAGTCATGGAATCACATTGTAGGTTTCCATGACTATACTTGAAGTGATTCCATACCTGATAGCATTTGATAGGCCAGGAACACGTGCCTTAGAATGAGTGTACTTTGTGATATTTATTATGTTATCAAAGATGAGCATTCTAACACCCAAGGATTCTTCACATTCCCAATATGTGAAAGTGTGTTTTCAACCACAGAGAAAAGCACTCAATGCACACTTGATTTTATATATATTTGCTTCAGGTAAAATTCAACCTAAATTTTGGTTTCTGCATCTGTAAAATTCTGAAGAAAATTTCATATTCATTCATAGTGAGTGAAATGCTGCCAAGCTCTATCTAGGACAGAAGGTAGAAAGAGAATAGGATTTCATGACATTAACAACAATGCTTTACATGAATGCAAGGAGGTAGAAATGGAGCCCTCATCTGGTGTGTGGTGTGCTTGTGTGGACTATGTGCTTAAGCACTTGATGCAGCCACTTTTTATTCCTGTATTTCTTGGAATTGGGTAAAATAAATATATCCCCCTTCCCCACCCCTTATTATATTTCTCCATAATTTTAATCACTTTTCCATCCTTTCATAAAGCTGATCGCCTTTTGTGTACTCTGGACTGAGGATATAAGAAAAATTGCTATGCGGTTGTGGTTTTAAATTTTTTTTTTTTTTTTTTTGAGACAGGTTCCCACTCAGTCACCCAAGCTGAGTGTAGTGGTGTGACCGTGGCTCTCTGCAGCCTCGATCTCCTGGGCTCAAGTGATCCTTCCACATCAGCCTCCCAAGTGGGGATATAAGAAAAATTGCTATGCGGTTGTGTTTTAAATTTTTTTTTTTTTTTTTTGAGACAGGTTCCCACTCAGTCACCCAAGCTGAGTGTAGTGGTGTGACCGTGGCTCTCTGCAGCCTCGATCTCCTGGGCTCAAGTGATCCTTCCACATCAGCCTCCCAAGTGGGTGAGACCAGAGGCATGTGCCATAATGGCTGGCTAATTCTTCCATTTATTTATTTATTTATTTGAGACAGAGTCTCACTCTATCACCCAGGCTGGAGTGCAGTGTCGTGATCTCAGATCACTGCAACCTCTGCCTCCTGGGTTCAAGGAATTCTCATGCCTCAGCCTTCCAAGTAGATGGGATTACAGGCATGGGCCACCACACCCAGCTAATTTTTGTATTTTTAGTAGAGACAGAGTTTCACCATGCTGGCCAGGCTGGTCTCGAACTCCTGACCTCAAGTGATCTGCCCACCTCAGCCTCCCAAAGTGCTGAGATTACAGGTGTGAGCCACTGCGCCCAGCCTTATTTTTGTTTTTTATCAAGGCACGATTTCTACAGGCTGGTCTCAAATTCCTGGGCTTACGTGAACTTCCCACCTCGGCCTCTCAAAGTGCTGGACATGACCACCACGTGAGCCACCAGGCCTGGCATGAAATACTTCTTTAGATTTGGTAAACAACTACTGCCCAGACGCCCCCAAGGCCCCCATCTCACTTTCTGTTCCCTGGGAATCTTCTGTGTCCTTATGATATTTATTAACTTAAAAGTTAATGCCTGTTACAACAGTGGGATCTTGAACCCTGCTTCATTCAGTGCTGAAGTCTGGAGACTTTCTGGTTGCATGATGGCCATGTGTAGTCCTGCTTTAAAGTTCCCACTACCTGGCTTCTGAACATCACCTCTGGCACCTTTCTCACAATCCACAGAGCCACTCCACACATACTTCCCAAACCTTACCCTGTCCAGAGAGGCAAAGACCATGGAAGGTGGAAGGGGAAAAGAGGCAACCTTCATGTTGGTATTGGAACCACAAATGCCTGTCCTAACACCATTTGATATTTTGAATAGCACATCACAAATTGAGATGAATAAGAGGTATCCAGTGCCCTTAAATACATATAGAGATAAATAGGCAAGTTAAAAGGCAATTACTGTACAGTATGTTCCACAGAGTTTTGAGCACTAAGCAGGATCTTCAACCCAGCCTTAACACTGAAAGAACTAGAATCAGAGGAAATTGCCTTTAAGCAAAATCCTGAAGGCCACATAGCCAAGAGAGTTGCAGGTATGCTATTGGGGAGGGCAGAAAAGAAAATCCTGTGTAGATCTCCAAGGAGATGATGGTCCATGCATCTTAGGGAAACAGAAAGTAGTTCAGTGGGGAGAGAACTGATAACTGAAAGGGAGAGAGATACTGGAAGTGAGAATTGGGGGTAGAGAAAAGGTGAAGATCATTTGTGCCAAGGGAAAGATGTTTTTCAATCTTTTTCTCCATACTCTAGCAGAGTTTGATTTACGAAACCTTACTTCTTCAAAACTATTATCACTCCACATTTCTCAAAGGAATAAATCCAAGCCTTTACCCATATTTCCCTAGAATCATATTTACAAAATGATATTAATATTTAAAAAAAAACAAAGGAGATTGCAAGGCAGAGAAATGGCATTAAAACATGGAACATTTGTCCATCTTTCTACCTGTGGTAACATTTAAAAGCCTGCATGTTACAAAAGCTGAAAGCATAGGCCCAGAGACAGGCAGCTTGGGGACTCAGCAAGGTCTGAGTCCTTGATTAGACCCATGACATTGTAAAAGCTACTCAACTAGTCAGCCTTCATCTATAAAAAATGGGTTAAGCATAGAGCATGCAAAGTGTATGGGAAGTTGCCTGCCACAGATGCATTCAGTAAGTTCGCCATTACTGATTTTATTTAAATTATAGAACAGATAAGTGAATATGACTGCAGCTATGAGAAAAAGCCATAACATTCTTCTTTTCCTTTTTTTCTGTAAATATTGACAACCTAATATCTTGTTCCAGGTATTACATAGTGGTGGACAGCCTGGAAGGCAGGATATTATAAGGGCTTAATTTAAAGTCATCTGAGTCAAGTAAATTAACATATTTTAATAACTTCCTACATCATAGAAATAAGCCTGAAGCTGTTCCAGAATGTGTAGGCTGAGGTGAGGAGGCAGCCCAGAAGGAAACTAGATAAAGTGTAAACAAATTCTAAGATTATAGGCAGTTAATGGAACAGTGAGAATGAGATTGTATCTTCAATTTACAGTGACATCATGAGATAATTTAGGTAAATTAGACAGTTAAAAACTATGTCCGGATAACAGGAAACATATCGGAGTACTGTTATTACTCCAAGTTTCCTTTTCTGTCTTTCAGAAGCATCTACACCGTGATCATCAAAGAATGTAGCTGTGTGTATAATTTGCAAGAAGATCTAAAATTTTCTTTATTGCAAAGACAACCTGATTACCTCACTATCTAAAAGGAACAACTAACACAAATTATAGCTAGAAAATTGCCTCACTAATGTAGTCCCAAATTAACCTCTGTAAATACTTTCAAATGTTCAGGCATCACCAGGGACATAACTCTAAAAACATTTAAATGTATTAATGTAATCCAACTAGTGGATGAAAGTATGTTGTTTGGCCTGGTATTATAAAAGCTGAAGTCTTTCAAGTGTTGTTGTCACTCTTATTATTCATTATCTTTACATATCTCTCTTTAAATGGATGGTTTATATCCAGTTTCTTTCTATTCACTCCTAGTAAAGAATGATCATGCAAAAATTTTAAAATATTAAGAATAAAGACTTCAATAGTCATAGCTCTGAGTATCAATGTTTTCCTTCAAGACTCTTTTTATGCATCTTTATCTTAAAATTGCTCATGTTCCAAAAGGTGTATAAAATTGCATCTAAACCTGTATTATCTTTTCCTAAACCATGATATGAACTATTAATATTTTAAACCAAGTGTGTATGGGGGGGGTGTTTTTAGCATATTAGGACAAGTTAGTAATTGAGTAAGTATTCTGCTTTTATGTTGTAGCAATTTGTTTTGTGTGTAATTGCTCATAAAACAAGCATTACTCTTTTGTAGAATATGGTTTTAGATTATGAATATGCCCAAAGGCTCAGCAAAGGGAATCTGACTATAAATTTAGCAGAAATAATAAATGTACTAGTTTCCACTGTTTTCAGGGAAATCAGAATATCTCCTTTTTAATGTCACTGGATTCATGTGTGCTCAGAAACACGCCAAAGCACCTTAGCTGTTTCTTGTTTTCTCCTTCCTGTTTTCCTTCTTTTTCCTCTTCTTCTTTTTTTTTTTTTTTTGGCCAAGGGAGGGTAATAGGGGTAAAAATATTGCCTGAATATATATTTCTCTAGAAGGGAAATTAAATAGCTATTTAACTTGATCTGATCATTTCTGTCTTGAATTGTTTCTTCTCTTCTGTTACTCTATTTTAAGTTCAGAGTTCAATTAGCAAAATTATAGTTTTGTTTCTCCCATGGTGAGTATCTTTTAAATAAAATGATTTAACCAAGAAACTGCATTGTGAGTGACTACATTTATCTCAGCATGCATTCTGTTTCTCTCTGGTTTGGCCAATTAGAGATATAACAAAGGCCTATGAATTCTATCACATCTACAAACTATGCTGCTTAGCATTACATTAAAATCTCAAACCTAATCTCTAAATATCTTAATCTCTAAATACTGGAATCTCTAAAGTGTTCCAATCTCTATATGCTACTTATAGATATGATATCCATCTAATTCAAAAGATGGAGTTTAGTGAATATTGGTTCCCTTACGTTACTGTGAATACCTCCCTAGGAGACACTATGTTTAGTTTAATAATAAATTTTAAGAACGAAAATAAATATATTCATACATATCAGATGTTATAAGGTCAACAATTGATTTGACTTGGAAAGAAATTGATTTTATTCTGATTTAATGACCTTTGTGCCTTTTTAGCCTTAAAATATTATTTCTTTCACTAAATAATAGTGATAATAGTGAATAGTTCCCTCACTAGTATGTATTATGATGAATTGGCAACATAACTTTATAAAATGTTTTCATTATTATTTATGATTTGTATATCTTTGAAATCTATCCCTTTATTTGTATTGCTTTTCTGATGAAAATTCTAGACTTGGGTGACATGGTTGGAAACTGAGACTGAAAATATTCTGACTATATATATATGTTAGATTGGTCACCTAATTTTATTCTTTTTATTTTACTGCTTTTAAATCAAACTCATTTTAAACTCCCTGTGATAATATAAGGAGACACACTACACAGCACAGCCTTAGGGCAGAAAATAGGTTATTTACAAAAATCATTTAGAGTAAAATCACATTTTTATTTCAACAAATATATCAGATTAATTGTATCTTCATGATCATTTGATGCTGTAAGTTTATTCATACCGGGAAAATTGTCACATTAAAAATTCTCAAAATAATTTTGGCACAGGTCAAATCTTCTCATTTTGCTAAGTCCCTGAGCTCTTTGAAGAGGCTGACCTCATGCACTGACCTTTTCCCCAGCCAACCTGGTCGCCTCTCTCCAGAATGCCTTGCTACATGCTCTGTCCTCAAAGCTACTTTTATCCCTGCCCGTATTAACTGTAGGTGAACATTTCATGATATCACCTTTTTAGCCAATGACGCTCTGTAGAAACCATGCAGCTTCTCTGACAAGTAGACTTACAGTCCCTGCCCCAAATAGGACCTCATACCATTTTCCCTATGCTTACTGACAAAGAAGAGGAACCAGATGAGGGTACATTTTGTGTATGATTCATATTGTTCATAAAATTGCCTGTAATGGTCAATCTTTTAACATCTCCAAAGCTCATGTCTCAGAAGATCATCCAAACATTGGATGGCAAAGAGGTCAATGTCAATGTCAAGCTTATTGGCAAATAAGTGGTGCTTGTGCAGCATCCAGTTCAAGTCACCAGCTCCGAAAATGCACACCAAGTGATTGTGGTCCCCATCGCAGTGGGTAGGGAGCACCTTTGGAAACATCACCCTCCAAGTACTGCCACTTGACAAACCTGGCAACTGCATGCATGTCAGACAAGTCATACTTATGGTTTGTGGAGAGTGAACCGGGGACTTCAGGAATACTCTGGATGGTATCCCAGAGATGCTCATCAAGGCTGTGTGTGTCTTGTGCCTGCCCCATAAACTTTTGGATTTTTTTCATTCTGTAGTACATACCCCACATCCTCCCTGCTGACCACAAAATAGGCACACCCTGAACAAAGAAGTGTTTCAAGTGGAGGAAGCATTTTAACTTTCCCTGTGTTCGTCAGTTTTCCAAAAACCTCATACTGCTTTTTCCACCTTTCTCCTTTATTGAATGGCATCCTCTCCATTTCAAGGTTGTTTTCTCCCATTAACAACTTGATCTTCCTGACAATTTCTAGGTTAGATTTCATGGGAAAATCCATACCACAAAGTTATACCAAGTATTTCCAGCCTGCAGGCATTGCTTAGTGGTCCTTCATGCAGTTGAGGTCAGCCTGAACTTGGCTCCATGATGCATAAACCAGAGTCTCCAATCAGCTCATCACGAAGACTTTACTGAAACAGAATGCAATGCCCATCACTCCAGCTAAAAAGGGATCCTCTGATTTTTTGTCCACGTGAATGCGAAAGAAATTCTGAGGCATATAGATGGCCCTCAGTAGCCTGTAAAGCATTTCAATCCTGTGATGAACTGCTATAGAATATGCTGTGTGAAACTCCACCTCTTGTTTTCAAAGGGGTTCTATGGTATATTGATATATTTGTGTCTCTTGATGGAATAAGTATGGTCAGTGGTTATGTTTATATAGTTGGCACGTGTTCACTGAGGGTACTTTAAAAAAATTTTACTGTTAGCATCTCAAACTTTACCTTTTGGAGTTCATCTACATCACCCTGTAAAACTTTGGTGCAATTAATATCACTACTAGGATTCTCTCCAACAAGCTCCAAGTGTCTGACACAAATTCGGGCTTTGACGAATCCTTAAAAAAAAAAAGGGGGGGATAA
This sequence comes from Colobus angolensis palliatus, assembly GCF_000951035.1. Lineage (NCBI taxonomy): Eukaryota > Metazoa > Chordata > Mammalia > Primates > Cercopithecidae > Colobus > Colobus angolensis. Next base: position 8,524,774 of record NW_012113919.1, on the reverse strand, counting down.
GAAAAAAATCTCCTCTGAAGCAACTTCCTTAGCATTTCAAACAATAATCAGGGACTTTCCTTTGTGAAAGGCAGTCTTCTATCCTCCAATCACCAATGATTTTCCCTCCATTGTGGCCTCTGTTTGCATTTATAAGAAGTGCAAAGGCATACTGAAATGAAGAACAGCACATTTAGAAGTAAGGAAAGTCTGAATCATTTAGTAGTGATTCCAGGTGACATCCTGCACCCACTCCAAGTACCTCTCATGCTCTCAGGTGGCTTAAATGTACCAGGCATTGTCCAATAATGATATGTTCTATGAGGCTTTAAAAAGCTGCGCACAAAGGAGCAGTTGGATTCATTTAGGGCGTCCCCAATTCCTGAGTGATAAAGCACTCTGTTGTTGTTTAGCTGATGCTCGATGGAGGGGGTCCTGATGGAGTGAGCAAAGCCACACTAGGCCACTCCTTGTCTCCCTTTTTTATTTTTTCTTTACTTTTGTTTCAGTAGGTTTTTGGGCAACAGGTGGTGTTTGTTTATATGGATACATTCTTTAATGATGATTTCTGAGATTTTGGTCCACCCATCACTGGAGCAGTGTATACTGCACCCAATGTATAGTCTTTTATCTCTCACCTCCCTTCCCCCACTTCCCACCCCAATGGTCCCCAGAGACCATTGTTTCATTCTTATGCTTTTGCATTCTCATAGCTTAGCTCCCAGTTATAAGTGAAAACATTATCATATCTGGTTTGCCATTCCTCAGCTACTTCACTTAGAATAATGATTTCCAATTTCATCCACGTTGCTGCAAATGCCATTATTTCATTCCTTTTTATGGCTTAGTAGTATTCCCTGGTGTGTGTGTGTGTGTGTGTGTGTGTGTGTGTGCGTGCACGCATGTATCACGCTTTCTTTATCCACTTATTGATTGATGGCATTTGGGCTGGTTTCATATTTTTGCAATTGCAAATTGTATGGCTATAAACATGTGTATGCAAGTGTCTTCTCCATATAATGCCTTCTTTTCCTCTGGGTATATACCCAGTAGTGGAATTGCTGGATCAAATGGTAGATCTCCTTTTAGCTTTTTAAGGAATCTTCATACTACTTTCCATAGTGATTGTACTAGTTTACATTCCCACCAGCAGTGTAAAAGTGTTCCCTTTTCACCACATCCGTAACAACATCTATTTTTTGATTTTTTCATTTTAGCTATTCTTGCAGAAGGTGGTATTGCATTGTGGTTTTTATTTACAATTCCCTGATCACTAGTGATTTTGAGCATTTTTTCATATGTTTGTTGGCCGTTTGTATATCTTCATTTGACAATTGTCTATTCATGTCCTTAGCACACTTTTTGATAGGATTATTTGTTTTACCCTTCCTGATTTGTTTGAGTTCCTTGTAGATTCTCAATATTAGTCCTTTGCCAGATACATAGTTTGCCCAAGTTGATCACGTGATTTTTGTTTTGAATTCTGTTTATGTGGTGTATCACATTTATTGTCTCGCCTATGTTAAACCATCCCTGCATCCCTGGTATGAAAACCACTTGCTCATGGTGGATTTTCTTGATGATATGTTTGATTCAGTTAGTTAATATTTTGTTGAGGATTTTTACATCTATATTCATCAGGGATATTGATCTGTAGTTTTTTGTTTTTTGTTTTTGTTTTTGTTTTTGTTTTTTTGAGACGGAGTCTTGCTCTGTCACCCAGGCTGGAGTGCAGTGGTGCAATCTTGGCTCACTGCAACCTCCGCCTCCCGGGTTCAAGCAATTCTCCCGCCCCAGCCTCCTGAGTAGCTGGGATTACAGACACTCATCATCATGCCTGGTTAATTTTTTTTCTGTTTTTGTAGAAACAGGGTTTCACCATGTTGTCCAAGCTGGTCTCAAACTCCTGACCTCAGGTGATCCGCCCACCTCGGCCTCCCAAATTGCTGGGATTACAGGCATGAGCTGCCCCATCTGGCTGTTTGTTTTGTTGTTGTTATGTCCTTTCTTGGTTTTGGTATTAGGATGATACTGGCTTCATGGAATGATTTAGGGAGGATTCCCTCTTTCTCTATCTTTGGAATAGGTTCAGCAGAATTGGTACTAATTCTTTGAATTTCTGAGATAACTCAGCTGTGAATCCATCTGGTCCTGGACTTTTCTTTCTTGGCAATTTTTTTCACTACCATTTCAATCTTGCTGCTGGTTATTGGTCTCTTCAGAGTTTCTATTTCTTCCTGGTTTAATCTAGGAGGGTTGTATATTTCTAGGAATTTATCCATCTCCACTAAGTTTTCTAGTTTATGTGCATAACAGTGTTCATAGTAACCTTGAAAATCTTTTGTATTTCCGTGGTATGCATTGTAATAGCTGCTGTTTCATTTTTAATCGAGCTTATTTGGATCTTCTCTCTTCTTTTCTTGGTTAATCTCATTAATGTTCTATCAATTTTCTGTATCTTTTCAAAAAACCAGCTTTTTGTTTCATTCATCTTTTGGATTTCTGTTTGTTTCAGTTTCATTTAGTTCTTCTCTGATCTTTGTTATTTCTTTTCTTCTGCTAGGTTTGGGCTTGGTTTGTTCTTGTTTCTCTCGTTCCTTGAAGTGTGACCTTAGACTATTTGTGTTCTTTCAGACTTTTTGATATAGGCATTTAAGGCTATGAACTTTCCTCTTAGCAACACTCTTGCTGTATCCCAGAGATTTTAATAGGTTGGGTCACTATTATCATTCAGTTCAAATAATTTTTAATTAATTTTCATCTTGATTTCATTGTTGATGTGATAATCACTCAGGAGCAGATTATTGAATTTCATGTATTTACATAGTTTCAAGGATTCCTTTTGTAGTTGATTTGCAATTTTATTCCACTGTGGTCTGAGAGAGTATTTGATATAATTTCAATTTTCTTAAATTTATTGAGACTTGTTTTATGGCCTATTAATATGGTTTGGTGGTTTCCCCATCCAAATCTCATCTTAAATTCCCATGTGTTAAGGGAGGAATCTGGTGAGAGGTAATTGAATCATGGGGTAGGTCTTTCCCATGCTGTTCTTGTGATAGTGAATAAGTCTCATGAGATCTGATGGTTTTATAAAGGGGAGTTTCTCTGCACAAGTTCTCTTTGCTGCCATCCATGTAAGATGTGACTTGCTTCTTGCTTTCTGCCCTGTGAGGCTTCCCTAGCCATGTGAAACTGTAAGTCCATTAAACCTCTTTCTTTTATCAATTGCCTAGTCTCAGTTATGTCTTTATCAGCAGCATGAAAATGGACTAATACAGTAAATCAATACCAGTAGAGTGGGGTGCTGCTGAAAAGATATCCAAAAACATGGAAACAACTTTGGAACTGGGTAACAGGCAGAGGATGGAACCGTTTAGAGGGCTCAGAAGAAGATAGGAAAACGTGGAAAAGTTTGAAACTTGCTAGAGACTTGTTGAATGGTTTTGCCCAAAATGTTAATAGTCCCATGAACAATAAAGTCCAGGCTGAGGTGGTCTCAGATGGAAATGAGGGAAGTTGTTGGAAACTGGAGCAAATGTGGCTCTTGCTCTGTTCTAGCAGAGACTGGTGGCATTTTGCTCATGGCCTAGAGATTTGTGGGACTTTGAACTTGAGAGAGATAATTTAGGATATCAGGTGGAATAAATTTCTAAGCAGCAAAGCAATCAAGAGGTGACTTGGGTGCTGTTAAAGGCATTTGATTTTATCAAATAACCAGACTTTATAAAACTTTAGAAAATTTGCAGTCTGACAATGCAATAGTAAAAGAAATCCCATTTCCTGGAGAGAAATTTAAGCCTGTTGCAGAAATTTGCATAAGTCACAAGGAGCCGGATATGAATCCCCAAGACAATGGAGAAAATGTCTCCAGAACATGTCAGAGGTCTTCACCGCAGCCCCTCTCATCACAGGCCTGAAGGCTTAGGAGGAATAAGTGGTTTTGTGGGCCAGACCCAGGGTCCCTGTGCTGTGTGCAGCCTACAGACTAAATGTCCTGAGTCCCAACAGCTCCAGCCATGACTGAAGGGGGCCAATTACAGCTCAGGTTGTGGCTTCAGAGAGTGCAAGCCTCAAGCCTTGGCAGCTTTGGGAACCTCTGCCAAGATTTCAGAGGATGTATGGAAACGTCTGAACGCCCAGGCAGAAGTTTGCTGCAGGGGTTTCCATACATCCTCTTAAATCTAGGCAGACGTTCCCAAAGCTCAATTCGTGACTTTTCTGCACTGGCAGGCTCAAAACCACATGGAAGCTGCCAAGGCTTGAGGCTTGTTAGGCCAGTGCAGAAGGAAAATGTGGTGTCAGTGCCCCATACAGAGTCCCTACTGGGACACTGCCCAGTGGAACTGTGAGAAGAGGGCCACCATCCTCCAGACCCCAGAATAAAAGATCCACTGACAGCTCACACATGCACCTGGAAAAACTGCAGACACTCAATGCCAGCCTGTGAAGGTAGCCAGGCTCTTAATCTGATAGGTTTTCCTTCGTATGTTACCTATGCTTTTGCCTCACAGCTTTTAAGGTTCTTTGCTTTGCCTGACCACATTTTTTACTTTCCTTACCAAATCCTGATTTAAAAACAAAATTACAGCCTGAAGACATTTCTATGAAAAAATAGGGGCAAAGGAAGAGTTCTAACAAGAACTTTTATCTCCTGAACTCACCTATCTTTTGATGATAATCTTTCTGAGAACATTGTAACTCACAGCACATTTTATGAGAGTAAGGGTAGAGGTAGTATATATGTGCAGATTAAAGATTAAAAAACAATATATTTGTCTACCCTCTGGCCCCAAATCAAATACCCTCATATGTCAGACTGTGGGAGCATCCTGTAAAATCCTCCCATTGCTCCGAAAGAACACCATGCCCTCACCATCATTAGCTCAGTGTTGATGTTCTATATTATTTTATCCTGTATGTGTGTTTTCCTAAATTATTTATAACCATATGAATTCACCTTAATATAGATGATGTAATATTTCATGTATGCTTTTTTTTGCCTCTCTTTTCATCACCTGCATGTTGCAATGTATCCACAGTGACATATGCAGCAATAATACATTTATGAATATGTCAAAATTAATTCATCCATTCTTATGTTAATGGTCATTTTGGTCATTTATACTTTTTTTACTCCCACTTAAAGTAATGCTGTAAACTTTCTTGTATATGCTTCCTGGTGAATGTATGAGTAATTCCATTACTGGATAGCATGGGATCTATTACTTCAACTTTACCAAGTAATCCTAAATTGTTCCCACAGGAGTGCATGTGAGCCTCCATTGCCCAACATCTTTAGTATTATTTGTCATAATCAATTTCTAAAATTTATATATTAGAGAGAAACATTATTGTCAAACCATGCCATGTTTTAATTTGCATTTCCTTAATTATCAATATCATTTCTTTGTAAGTATAATTACTACGTCACACATTAGACAAAAGAATTACTGAGCATACCTGTGTTCAAAAAAGGCTACTGTAATTGCATCATGTTTTCATGAAAGATGGGATGGTCAAAATATCACATGAAAGATGGGATGGTCAAAATATCACCTGAATTTGTCAGACTAGAAGCAAAGAAGTTGGGGATTTGTACTCTTGAATGTGGTTATGGATTTTGGCCAGCACTATAGGGGGATTGATATAAACCCTCACATGTTTCTGGCTCTCTATTCAGGCAATGAAGTTCCTGCCGCTAAAGGGTCATCTGCCATAGGAGAGTAACAACTGGGCCAGCAGAGAGAAAAACGCACTTTGAAGCAAGCAGAGAGGTACACAGAAATAGTAACAGAAATTTCAGAGCACTCATCTACACAGAGTACCAATGGCATCCTCTCTAGGAGAATCTTGAGAGTTTGGTAAATGGAAAAGGGGTTCTTACCAAAGTGTTCAACTTAGAAGGATTTCTCTATAGCTATCTTTAAGGACTGTTCTATACCTAGTTGTCAGCAACGTGTTCACCAGTCACACCAGTGAAGACATAGAAACTATGTATATCAGATGTGAAGATAACTTCAAACTAGGAAAAATAACAAACACAAAATGGGTCAAATTAAGTTTTAAAATGCTGTTAATAGGCGTGATTAGCAGCCACCAAGAAGACAAATTTAAAATCTTTTATTTATATTTTAAAATTCACTTATTTACATACAGAAAGGAGAACCAATTTAGAAATTGATAGGTTTTTATTGACCACATGCCTAGGTAAGTTAACAACTATGGTGAATCTGCTAAAATAAGGTAATGAAATAATATACTCCTTTAATGGGAACCATCTTAATCAATTTAGATATGTTCTGTTTGCAACACATTTAGAGGTTATTTGCCTTGGAATGCCGTGGCTTTTAAGAGATAATATAAAACAAACGTCAGAGCAAAAAGGAACATGAGGATGAAGATGGGATTTCGGAAGTAGAATAAAAGTCACAGATCTGGGGGATATTTAATCCGGAATAGAGATTATTAAGAAAGTACACTCATCCATAGTTTCCTAAAGCTTTTTTTTTTTTTTTGAGACGGAGTCTCGCTCTGTCACCCAGGCTGGAGTGCAGTGGCTGGATCTCGGCTCACTGCAAGCTCCGCCTCCCGGGTT
>NW_012113919.1:8481388-8515039 GCF_000951035.1 Colobus angolensis palliatus | reverse complement strand
AACATGGCACAAGTATACATATGTAACAAACCTGCACGTTATGCACATGTACCCTAGAACTTAAAGTATAATAAAAATAAAATAAAATAAAATAACATGAAGTAAAATATTTATGCAAAAGAGATATGGGGATTTAGAAAAAAAATATTGAAAATCAAGTGATATCCTATAATTACATAAAGATGAATAAATAAACATTTTGAAGCTTGCTCTGCTGAATTTTTCTCATTTTCTCCTTCACACCGGTTTTGACAATTTTTAATCTTGATTTGAAATCTATTTTTGACTGTATCAATGGGGTTATAGATTCACCGAATTCCACTGCGTTTTTCCATTTGGAGGCTCTGGAAGGAGCTAACAGAATGCAATGGTTTGAATGTGGAAACACAGTCCCCAAAGCAACAGAGTTTAGAGATAGACTTTTGTTTTGTTTTGTTTTTTGAGAAGACAGAGTTTTGCTCTTCTTGCTCAGGCTGGAGTGCAATGGTGCGGTCTCGGCTCACTGCAACCTCTGCCTCCTGGGTTCAAGTGATTCTCCCATCTTAGCCTTCCAAGTAGCTGAGATTATACCATGCCTGGCTAATTTTTGTATTTTTAATAGAGACGGGGTTTCATCATGTTGGCCAGGTTGGTCTCGAACTCCTGACCTCAGGCGATCTGCCTGTCTTGGCCTCTCAAAGTGCTGGGATTACAGTCGTGAGCCACTGCGCCCGGCGTAGACATGGACTTTTAAAAGGTAATTAGATCATGAGGGCTTTGTTCTCATGAATGGATTAATGCTGTTATTGCAGGAGTGGGTTACTTATACGGGAGTATGATGGGGTACTCACTTGCCCTTTCACTTTCCAGCATGGGAAAGTACAGACAGAAGGTTCTCACTAGATCCAGTCACCTCGACCTTGGCCTTCCCAGCCTTAAACACCGTAAGAATAAACCTCTGTTCTTTATAATTACCCAGTCCCTGGCATTCTTCTATAGCAGCACAAAATGGACTAATATAGAAGATGAGAGTGAGAATAAACTATTCATGTTCCTGGGTCTTTCATTTAATTTCATCAAGGGCTAGCTGTGTCACTTGGACAAAGGCCAATCCTCCTGTTCAACAGCCTATGCTACAGCTATAGTGTCTAGGATATGCTGGCAGCTAAATTCTTTGCCTCATTACACCAAGTGGTGATAGCAGCTCCCTTACTGCAAGTCACTAAAACTGCACTAGTGTGTGTTGGTTGACCTTACCTCTACACATACCTTTATAACAACTAACAACTCTCCCTTTATTAAACTTACCAATTATCTGTTTCTCTTTACTAACCATTTTCTGCTGAGACCTAGATTAATATGGACCTGGAATGGCACATAACTTTTCTATCAATGAACATTCAATAGGTATATACTCAAACATTTTATAGCTAACTTTTTTGTGGATATATATATATATATATGGCATACATATATAAATCCACATATATATAGTATGTTACATATATAATATTTATATATATATTCATCCACCAAATATATCCATATTTTATATATATATCTCCACACATATATATGTGTCTATATACCTACCAAATATATCCATTTTATATATATTCACACATATATGTGTATACAATTTTACTATATGCAATAAATACATACATGTATATCTATATATGTGTGTATATATATAATATTTTACTCAAGGACCATTTATTCTATAAGGTTAAATTATAAATATACATAATTATAATAAGTTGCCAAACTAATGTACAGAAATGGAATAGACAGGAAATTGTAATAGTTAAAACACAACGTTAAAAATTAACAAATCTAAATCACATACTAACTATCATGTTAAAGAATAGAAGGAATAATGTAAACTTGAAATTATAGGCCATGTAGACTAGTAAATTTGAAGTCATATTATGTTAAACATGAATAGAAGAAACAAAGATATATTTCTTAATTAATTTTCATATGCTATTTGTCGATTTAGTAAAATTTGCCATTGAAGCTACTGAGCAATATGACCTGCAAGGGTAGAACATAAATGAGGCAGATCTGGGCCTGAGGTACTAGTTTGGGATTAATTTGTACAGGTCAACGGTTGAAGTTGGGACATGAGTAATATCCATACAATAAACTGTTAAGAGAATTGCCACAAATACATATTTTTGGGAAAAAAACATTATTTATGAGCAGGAGAAACAAATATCCAGTCAATAAAATAGATAAAAAGAAATGTAAGGGGTTTAATTAGGTAAGAATGATGCTATCAGCTTACTGCCAAATCTACTAATCTGCTGGTACCTACACTCTCTGTCTTCTCTCCTGTCACAGTGTGTTAACTGCTCCTGCTCCCACCCAAACACAGTCCTTTATATTCTGGACCACATTCCTTTTTACTGCCCTGAATAAGCCTTGCCCCTGCAATTATCCCCTTTTTTTCTTGCATTTTAATTTTTACCTTTCTCTGTAAGATCACTCTCATAGGCTATGACTATGCCATTATACTATCTTTAAAACATAATTCACCTGATGTAACAGCCCTGTGTTAGATTCGATTATATTTTTCATATAAGTCTTTCATATGTTTCTCTAGATTTTGTGGCATATATTTCCCAGCCCTGTTCATACTGGGCTTGGCTGCATGATCGATTGCCTGATGGAATGTCATTGGATGTGACATCAGCAGAGGCTTGATGATCACTTCTGTTATTTTTTCTGCTCTCTTGAATTCCTACAACGTGTATGAGAAGCACATAAGACATGTAACTGCTGGCCCTTCAGCCTGTGCCCTAGAATGAAGACACGAGGAATAAAACTGGACTCAACTATAAGCCTAAAGTGTCATCAGGTCAAGACAAACCCAGTGGAGATCAGTCAAACATAGCCAATCTTCAAACAAGGGAGCATAAAAATCAATGCTTAGTGTTGTAATCCATCAAGATTTTGAAGCCCATGGCTCCTCAAGCTAAACCTGTAACGTTGTTCTCTATTCTTGCTTTCGCTTCTTCACTTTCCTTTTTTGTAGAGAATTATGTCCACGTCATTTCATGAAACCAGTTACATTGAGGTAATCAAAGACTGCTAGTCTGACAAATACTGACAAATTTGAAGGTCAATCCTTAGCCTTCTTTTAATGCATTTAACCTATTTGTCCACTTCCTCCTTAGAACACTTTTCCACTAGACTTCCAGAACATCCTACTCACGTGATTCTCCTGCTTCACTGTCACTTATTTTTAGTCTTCCTGGCATTTCAGTGTTGGAGCACCTGAAGATGTGGTTCTCAGTTCTTTTTTCCTTTCCATACATACTCACATTCCTCTTCGGTAGATAACTTACACCCTAGAGTATTTTATCTCATTTCCTGGTATTACCTATCTTTTTTTTGTAATGACTAACAAATTTGTATGTCTAATGTAAGCCTCTCCTTTGGGTTCTAATCCACTGTGAGTCAATGTCACTTGAGATTCTAACAGAATCCTCAAATTTACCATATGCTTCATTACTTAAGACAAAGGCACCATACTAATGTAAGACGTTGACATATAGAAACCTGAGGCTGGTGTATGTGGGAGCTCTTTGTACTATCTTGACAATTTTCTGTAAATCTGAGATGATTATAAAATAAAATATTATGTTTTAAAAGATGAGACCCCTTTTGGATAATGTACCTACATGATAATTTGACTTAACAGTGGTAGGGAATGCAGTCACATTAGTCTTCAGGTAGCAGAATAGGCCATCTCATTAAATATGCCCTCTTTCTCTCTTTTAAGTGACTGAATCTAAAGATCATAAGCCTCAAAAATGAAAGCAAATAAAAGAGAGATAATTTTTAAAAATATAAACCTTATACACCTAGTATATCTATATTGGTATGAATCATACAATGACACATGGAACTACAACTTGATATATCCTATGATTAAAAAACATGTAAAATCTGGATCTTTTAATTATTGTGATTATCTTTCACAAAATAAGCAAATATTTAATATAAAACTGATTACACAGTTGAAATTGCCAAACACTGCATTACAGAGATTTTTCTTTCCTCATCAAATACTCCTTAGTAATTCTTAAGAAATCCAACATAAACAAAGATGAAGCTTAATCTCTAAAATTCATTCCAACTAGTAAGAATTCAAAAGATCTAATATACTTATTTATGTGACAAGAATGCAAATTAAATTACTGTTGTCTTACTCTAAAAACAATATTTGCAGGTTGTTTTCAATAGTAATTAAACACTGTTTTAATTTTAGTATGGCATCTCCATTTGCTCAGAGTATTACACTCCAGTCAGGGCCTATTTGCAGGTCTGTTCTAATGCACAGGCTGTATGTTTTCTCCTCTTTTCTTTCTCTATTTCAACCAAGTCTCCCTTTCATCTCATACATTTCTCTTGACATTAAAGCTATGTATTTTATTATATTGGCGGCTTGTCCTGAAGATAATTGTAAAATCTGTCTTTTTCCAATTATGAGACGTATTCCATAAATTCTTTGGGGTATATTCATTTTGAGATGTGCACCCATAACTCGCATTAATGTTGCCCATTTAAACTTGATCTACTGCTTTCCTTTTCTCTCTAAGTGACTCCAGCCTCCCGTTAATGCACTTTGTTTATAATCTCCAAACTCCCCCTTACCTAAATGCAGTCTCTTACAAATGCTTTGCATGTAGGTCATTTATTACATTGTAAACCAAAGTAATATAAAATCAACTAAGTTTTTGGAAGGCGGAATATCATTCTTTTTTGAACGCCTCCTGCCACTACGTAAAATAGAATATTTGAGCTTGATCAACTGAGGAAGAGTAACCTTGCACTAAAATAAGCCTAGCTATAAAAATAACTTGCTTGCATTGATCAATAAAACAATGACCTGAAAAAATTAATATCACAGAAATTAGAGTCTAGATAATATTTTTTAAAAGAGCGTGTTTGTAATTTCACAGTTGAGGTTGTATTACTAGTCTGTAAATCCATTTATTGCTGTAAATATGTAGTTGAAATACTGTAAATAAAATTATCCTGAATGTAGCCAGTCTGTAAAACAAGTTCCTCTTTTTTTCAATACTTCATCTCATTTTCTTCAACTTTTATTTTCCAACTTCCAAAATGTCTCATACTACTAAGCTGAAAGTAGCTGAAATGAGCATTTTAACTTATGGATGCCAATTTGGATGGGAAACAACTATGTATTTATATTAACTTAAACTTTATGGGGACAAAATAATTTGTTTATCACATCTTGATATTTGAAGTTCATTTCAGGAACATATTGCTGAGGGGAAAAATACAAGGACTGGCTGTTCTCTGTTCACCAAATGTTTCAGAAATTTAGTGCAAAATGTACGTTTCTATTAGCCTTCCTTCAATTAGTGATTCATAGCTATCTTGGATTTACTTCTCAGTGTAACACTTGGCACAGTTTTCAGTTATTCAGAACATAGTAATGTCCCCAAACATTAAATAATTATCTCCACCATCTTTCACACAAACAGCTTTGTTCCCCCTAATTTCAACTGATGCTCCAACAGTCGATCAAAAGTGGCTGTTAAATTTTAATGAAAGTCCATATGAAAAAGACATAAAAATGACATATTATTAAATATAAATATATTTAACAAAATTGTTATTCCTTTATACACTGTATTTTATATGGCATTGGTTCTCTCTAATGCTGGAAATTCATCTTTATGATCAATTAATGCAAGATGTAAAACTGAATAGAGTACTTGACTTATGAACCCAGAAAACACTAAGAGCATATCTGACACATCCTATGTATCTATTCACAGATTATAGCCAAGTCAAACACAGATACAAAGTTATTTTGGCATATAATTTCAAGGAAAATATCTGGATTTGCAGTAACTATTCTATTACAAAAATTGATATGCAAGGTCATGATGTGCCTGAGAACAATTTAATCATTATAGTAATTTTTACATTTATGTATTCATTCATTCAAAGATAGCTAGATAAATAGGGAGGTTAAAAAAGAGCTATATAAGTGTGGTTATTTCATATTCACTGTAAATTATTGCTAGAAAGTAAGCTCATTAAGGGAATGAACCACTTCTCTTCCACACATCTCCTATGCCTAACCCAACACCTAATACATACAAGAGGTTGGTTGGTTGTAGATATTGTAACGGTAGTCTTCATCTTCAATATCCACCACTAAATTTTAATTGTGAATCCCATACCCTACAAATTCAATAACTGTTAGTAACGAGAAAAATGTTTTTAAAAAGCCAGGCATGGTGGCTCATGTCTGTAATCCCAGCATTTTGGGAGGCCGAGACAAGGTGGATCACCCGAGGCCAGGATTTTGAGACCAGCCTGGCCAACATGATGAAACCCCGTCTCTATGAAAAATACAAAAAATTAGCTGGGTGTGATGGCAGACACCTGTAATCCCAGCTACTCTGGAGGCTGAGGCAGCAGAATCACTTGAACCCAGGAGGCAGGGGCTGCAGTGAGCCAAGAAGGAGCCATTGCACTCCAGTCTGGGCAACAACAGCAAAACTCCATCTCAAAGAAAAAAAAAAATGTTTAACAAAAACAGTATGTCTCAGTAGAAAAAGAAAATAAAATCTGAAAGTTAGGATGTAGATGAGCAAAATGTGCTGGATACAGGAAAAAGACAATCTGACTTCATCAAATGACTCAGGATTGACTAATAATGTTGGCCAGAACCCATGACTAGTATTTAAAAGTCCAGGGAAGTGTGATTCATTGCCTCACTGGCTTTTTGTTATTTAATATTTTAACACATGATCTTAGCAAACGTGGGATTCAGTGTTAACAGTGTGTGGACTGTACTAATTTACAGGCTTCTGTTTTCAATAACTACTCTCATCTTACCAATCATCTATCATGAGCATCTCTTCTTCTGACACAGCAGATCAGACACGTCATCTGTAATTTACATCTTCCACCAGAACTGTTACTCTTATTTCAGTTGACAATAGTTATCTGTCTATTGCCAAACTTTGGTACAATTAAAACCACAATGAAATGCATGAAACATCCAGGGACCAAAGCCTGTTAATTTAGGGTAAAACAAGGGCCTCAACTTTTACCAATTTCTTTTTTTTTTTTTTTTTTTTTTGAGACAGAGTCTCGCTCTGCCGCCCAGGCTGGAGTGCAGTGGCCGGATCTCAGCTCACTGCAAGCTCCGCCTCCTAGGTTTACGCCATTCTCCTGCCTCAGCCTCCCGAGTAGCTGGGACTACAGGCGCCCGCCAAATCGCCCGGCTAGTTTTTTGTACCAATTTCTTTGTGATTCTGATCCACGCCAAAGTTGAAGAATCACTGGATTTCTCTTTCTATTAACATAAATTTAAACAAAACAAAACAATAGGTACCTCCCTCTCCTACCGATTAATCAAAACCTTACATATCCATCAACCAAACTTGCCCACTGTTGTTCACCAATACTCTCCCATGTCTACATATTTTCTTCCTCATTATATTACATATTACCATAGTTTAAACAGTTTGGATAAAAACTAATTTTTAAAAGAAATTTAGCTTAAATCAATTTAATTTTAAATATGTAACTTATAGATAAATAAGCTACAACTTTCAAATTTTAAGCAGGCCCCACATATCATATGCACAGATGAGAAGGTTGTGCTTTAATAGGTCAGGCTTTCTTACAGTACATGAGTGAAAAATCTAACTCCACTGCATACACGATATCTAAATCTTTGCATCTCTGTTTCCTCTGCCTGGACTCATCTTCCTTCCCCACCAGATCACGTCATGCCTGATTCCTCATTATTCATGCCTCAACTCAAAAGATTGATCAATTACCTTCAGAGCATTTATTAATGTCTGAAATTTCCTAATCTGTTTTTTTCACTTATATTTTGTTAATCTCTTATCTACAGAGTATTTGTTGTCAAAGATCTAGAAGTGTGCCTTACATATAGCAGGTGATCAATAAATATTTATTAAATAAACAAATACAAGGCTAAATGAGTAAAAAAAAGTATGAATGCTTTGTCTATTGGAGTTATCTTTCATACTTAATGTGGACTTCCATAATATTGTTCAAGTATTTTAATGTGCAGGTCTTCAAGTAAATTGGTATTTTATCTCAAATATAGGGAATTATCTCTCTCTTCCATTAAAGTAACTTTACAAAATAAAAATGTACTACAAATTATCAAAGATACAGGTAATATTTGATGAGTTAATTGAATCAATTGGTCAGGAATGGAAAACATTCTGAAGAACTGGCTCTACTCCCAATCAGTTGACTCATTTTAGCACTAAACTGAAAATTAGAAGACCTGAATTCTAACTGTATCAATAATCTAAACTAAATTTGTGGTTTGGGTTTGTATTAAACTAAGTGTTCAGATGATGTAATCCTGAAGTTCCATTTCCATTTCAACTTTAAGGTTCTGTGAATGAAATGGAAATGAGAAGGTAAAGATAACTTCAGCATTCTCCAGTAAATACAAAAATAAACATATTGATACGGTTTGGCTGTGTCTTCACCCAGATCTCACCTTGAATTGTAGTAATTCCCATGTGTCAAGGGCAGGACCAGACGAAGGTGATTGGATCATGGGGGCAGTTTCCCCAGTGTTGTTCTCATGATAATAAGTGAGTTCTCATGAGATCTGATGGTGTTATAAGGAGTTTTCTCCTTCACTCGGCACTCACTCTCTCTCCTGCAGCCCTGTGAAGAGGTGCCTTCCATCATGATTATAAGTTTGATGAGGCTTCCCCAGACATGTGGATCTGTGAGTCAATTAAACTTCTTTCCTTTATATATCACCCAGTTTGGGGTATTTCTGCAGAGCAGCATGAGAACAAACTAATACACATATGTTGCCCAAAGAATTCATAAATCCTCAGAGTTTTTATGAAGTTGATAGTTTGCTGATAATCTACATTCTGAAAGAATTATAGTAAAACCTCTTGTTTGTATTACACTTTGGTTACAATTTAGAATTTAGTTAATAATTTACAAGGTACTTTCACCTACGTTATCTTAATTGACCCTGGCAACTATACATGTATGCACACAGCCCTAGGTATGATCAGAGATGGTATCATTCCTACCATCCCCCTCCTTGTATCTCCCAAAGTAAGGTAATCAATGTTTCTAGAAGTAAGTGGTTCCCTGACATGTGCACAGCTGGAAGTCATTGGCCTTTTTGACTGAGTCAGTATTCTAGGTGATAATATTGCTATTACCTCCTTTGTGCTGGATCTGTTTGCAGCCTTATTGCATGCCTTATTAGCTCTCACTTGTGTTTAAACATGGTTGCCAAAATTCAGAGCCTTATGTTTGATGTTTTTCTCATAAGATGTAGGCCCACATATCCAACAGCCTGCTAGATGTTGCTAATTGCATACCCTACACCTGTATATGGTTCAGTATCTCTGAACATGTCTCCCTTAAAGCCGTTCTTCAATCCTGCCCCCGATAGAGAAAACTGCACTATTCATTATTCAGTGGTCTAAACTAAAACCTCAGAAATCCTCCTTGACAGAAGAATACTGGGCTGGTGGCAAGATTCAGGAATAGGCAACATTGGTAGTAAAAAATATCAAAGCGACTACTTGGGGGAGTGGAAAATAAAACAAAAGGAAGGATAATAAGTATATTTCTGTTCCTAACTTACAATTTTCCCTTTTGAGAGTTGCTAGCCTAGGTGACTTTAAATTCACTGGGCTTAAATCTAGCCTAGAAATAACGCCCTCTGGCCACTGCCCCAGTGTATTCTTAGAGTGCACGCTGATAAATCGTAGTAAAAATATATCCTCCCTTTTGAAATTTGCCTACAATTCTTATCATTGAAGTTTTATGTCCTTGGATATAGAAAGTATTTTCATTTTTACCAACTCTGTAAAAAAAAAAAAAGAAAACTACTTCTGGATTATTTAAACTACTATGAAAATGTATCAGTTTAGAGTCAAACACCAATGGTATTATATGAAATATTCGATAGACCTACCCCAGAAGGAAGTTTCCAATTTAGACAAGGTGAACATTAGTATTATTTAAGTAGAACATTAGTAAATGTACTTATGTATCAAATTGAAAGATATGCATAATTTCCTTATGAATAATACATTTATAATGCACATCGTTTTTTGCTTTTAATCTGCAAACAAACATATCCTAACAAATTCATATATTGTGCATCCTCTGCTCAAAGAAGAACACTTTGGACAATGGCCATTATTGATGATTATTTTGTCACTGGGTATTAAGCCTAGTATACACTAGTTATCAGAAAACGGAATTCCACATGTTCTCACTTATGAGTGGGAGCTAAATGATGAGAATGATGGACCCATAGAAGGAACAACAGACACTGGGATTAGAAAAACAACATAAATTTTAGTCTAAATGAGTGTGTAGAACTCAGAAAATAAAGAAGTGACACTAAAGAACACATGTAATAAACTATGAAACAGTAGACAGAAACAATATCTTGTGGCATGCCAAGGGGGCAAACTAATCACACATCACAGAGCTTCACTAACCAAAATATTTTACTTGGTTTTGGAGAAATTTCCTTTCATCTGAAGGGAAGATGATTATCTTTAGACAGTCAACTATTTTTAAGTTATCGACTGGGTACTTTCTTTACATGTGTAATTTAATCCTTACATCTCCCAGATGCAATGTTACTCTATTTTACAGCTGTGAAAAATCAAATGAGTCTAGAGGCCCTAGATGAACCTTTCAAAGGGGTAGATTTTAGGAAACAAGGATGGGGTGCAAATGCAGGATGATTTCACTGCATTCTCATTTTCACCTTTGAAAGGAAGAAACTGGATATACTATGCTTAAGAACAGTGCTGTCTGTATTACTAGAAGTTTTCTCAAAAATTTAGATTGCAATCGTACAATTGGATAATCAGTATACAAGTCATGTAAGACACATTCAAAGGGAATAACTATATATATGCAAATCAACCATTAAGTAAAGATTTAAAGTACTTATTTTCCTTTTAATATTAGCAATTGAATGAGATAGTTATTTAAAATAATTATTTCCAATTATTAAAGAATTCATAATTTACTGATGCATATCAAAATAATTAGCTGTCAAAAAAGAGAAAAGCTTGTGAAATTCTGTAAAAGGGCAAGACTTCTCTCACCTATGACTTGCTTTCATTATGTTGATTCAATAAATGCCACAGAGTTTTATTCAACCAAGAATTTATGCCTCTGATTACTACCAAGTGACAGACTCAGTGTTTGGCTTAATCCTGATATTCTATTGAGTTTAACTATGTGAAATAAAACAAACCTGGCATTTTGGAATAATCCAGCAATTAAGGAAAACTATCGTTACCTTATAAATAACTAAAATAGTACAAACAAAAGAAAAGCAAGTAACTACAAAATAAAGCTTGCTTCTTGTTTTATTATTTCCTCCAGGTTCAAGGTCATCTTGTCAACTATTCACTGTTTTCCTAAGGCAATAATCAACCCTTGTATGGAATGAAACCATAAAACTCATGCAGAAGATTCAAGAAAATACATGAGTGAGAGAATACTGTAAATAATCATTGTCAGTTAGGAATTAATATAGAATACTATATATTTCCCACAAAACATACTCTTCCTTATGAGATGACAGGTGATATACTCTTATGTCAATAACTATGCATTACAGTTACTTCTAGCTAACACCATGTTTCACTTATGATACACTATATTTGGCATTTTGTGATGCCAGTTCCTTTGGGATTACAAAAAATAATACCCTCATTGACAGAATTATAAATATTTGAATGCTGTGCCAACATTTAACTCATATCTGCCAATCAAAAAGGGAAAATGTTCTTTATTGATTGGAAAAAGGATCTTGTTTGAAGATAATTGACTCTGAGTCTTTCATTGACATAATACCACCTCTGGAAGAAACATACACTCAGAAAACAAAGCTTAGATATAAGAGGCTGATCACTTTCTCCTTACTCAAGCACAGTTCCTATTGACTTGAGTGAATATTCTGTCTGCCCATGAATTAAAGGATTATAGATCATCTAGTCCATTTCGGAAGTTTAAAAATGTCTTTAAATAAGAAGCTTACCCAGAAGCAGGGCACAAGAAATGCAGAAAACCATAAATCTCTCATAGAAAAACAGGTGGGTGGGGTAACCAACAAAATAGTAACTATTGAAAAAAATAAAAATAAATGCATGCATAAATAAGTATTTTACCACACTAAAATAGTTACTGCTAAGATGTTGGTAAAAATGAGATGCTGAGTTTGGGAAATGTTAAGTTTCAGATAAGCAACAAATACAACATCCAAGTAAAAATGTCCAGTGGCAATATATTAAAAGAATCTGCTTTTTAGTATTGAGGTAGAGAGTGGTAGCATACAGCCATACCTACGTTTATGTACACACACGTAGCTGGAGAAGAGGAGCCCAGTGCTGGAGCACCGGGAGATTACAAACCTAAGTATCAGGGAAATAAGACAGGGCAGTAATGAAAACTGAGAAACAGTAAGAAGTGCGGCAAAATCCAGGCAAGTGTGGTTATCCAAAAGCCAAGGAAAGAAATGGTCCAAGGTGGAGGGAGAAATCTAGCGTTTAAATATTCTTGGGGGTCAAATAATTTGTTCTCAGAACTGATCTTGTGGTTTATTACAGGACTTTACGAAAACCAGGTTGGAGGAGTTATAGGTATGGAAATAGGATTGTTTAGGGTTCAAAAGAGAAAAAGAGATGAACGATTATAGATATTAAGTATGGATACCACTTTTAAGGAGTTTTCCTTTAAAATGGCCCAAGAAATGAATTGTTGGTCCAAAGAGAATTGGCTTCACCAAGAATGATTTCATGCTAATGGGAATGATCCAGAAGAGGAGTGATACTAGTGAGGCCAGAGAGAGAGAGGCATATGCAAACATGAGGGCAGTAGTGGGTGAGAGCCAAGGGAATCTAGTTCACAGGTGGAGGGTCTGGTCTCTCTTAGGAACACAGACAATTCACCATAGCAATGAGATGGAAGGAAGAATATGTCAGCCATGTTTCAAAATATAGGAAATCCAGAGTGTGTGGACTGGACACAGAATAATATCCATCCAGGCTACTAGGAAAATGATGGTGATCATAAAGTTATTGCTAGGTGGTAAGTTTTCACAGGTAGTAAATATCAGCTATTTCTCAGGGATGGGGTGTTAAGGCTTTATGCTATTTATTGGGTTGTCCCATGCCCAGCACTTATGGATATCAGAACAGAATTGCCAGAGTTATGTTCATGATCACAAAGCTGTGATTCTTAACACCAAACATTCCTTATTCAGAACTGAGAAGCAGTAAACTGTCCCAAGCCACACATGCAGCTACAGAGAATCTTGACCTTTCAGACATGACTGAGGCTCACCTTTCTCAGATAAGCAATCAGCTCACTTTAATAGTCTAGGCATCAATCAATACACTTTAAAAGGGAAGGATACTACCCCCTCCCTTAAAGTCTTAAAAGAGAAATCAGCATCACTAAAGCTAAAGTGTCACAAATGCATAAAATGAAGTATTCAGTGAAAATATTACATCCAAAAAATCTTCATTAAAGATAAAAACACCAACCAATGTGCTCTCAAGTTGTGGGCCAAGGGTCTGCTGCCTTGGCCTGTAGTCCTCTGGGGAGCCATGTGGCAGAGAGGTCTGGGCACTGTTGTGCTCACCCACCTGGCAACACAGGTGCAAATGTTAACAGAAGGCACATGTTGGGCTCTCACTTGCTCCAAAGTGAGAGAGATATTCCAGCAATGAAAACTGAGAAATAATGAAATATTCCCACATCCAAGATGGCCATTGACCCTAGAAGGCATCCCTTCACCATCAGCTCTGGTCAGTGACACTCTTGGGAGTGGCGGGAAGTGAGACTTCCCTCTCTCTTCTGAGCTTCTTGATCACCCACAGGCGATGGTTAATTTTATGTATCAACTTGGATGTTGTTTTTGGATGAGATTAACATTTAAATCAGTGATCTTTCAGTAAACAGGCTACCCTCCATAATTGATGGGCCTCATTTAGTTAACTGAAGGCGTGAATAGAAGGAAAAGTTCTGCCTCTGGGAGCAAGAAGGAAGCATCCATCAGGCTGGCTTTGGACCTCAGCTGCGCTGTCACTCCAAGGTGTGGAATCTGCCTGTCCACACTGCAGATTTGGACTTGCCAGTCTTCTTAATTGCATGGGTCAATGTTTCATAATAAATCCTTTTCTCTTTATATATACATTCTATTAGTTCTACTTCTCTGGAGGATCCTGACTGAAGCACCCACGAGAAGCTGAAGGGCCTTCCATCAGTCCCTCCTGAGAGGCAGAGAAGAAAAAGGTCTGCAGCCTAAGGACCATGTTCTCAGATGACAGCACAACTTCACTCCCTGCCCCTTCTCCCCTGAACTGAAAGCTGAAGGAGCTCCCCTAGAATTTTGTTTCCCTCTCTCATTCCCACCTCCCCACCTCTGAAGGCTGGGCTAACCCCAAGAGCCCAGTGGGGAAGTGTGGTGGCCAACATGAAGGCCAGGTCCAGGGTCTGCTGACCTCAGGTGCATCCAGCCCCAAGCTGAGTACATGGAGGGCATACCAGCAGCTTGTCCCTTACTCCCCACAGGCCTTGCCTGTGTAGGGCGAAGTCAGGCCATCACTCCACCAGCCCATAGGCTGCTAGCTATGGCTGTGCTTGGGCTCTTTCCTGCACAGCTTTAGCAGTACCTTGGCGTGCTTGTTTTCCATCTTGCTCTTGGGCACTTGATAGCAAAGGAGCCAGCCCATGAGGTCCTTGTGCAGGCAAGCATTGGCCATGGGTCATCTGCATCTCCATCTCCAGTTGTGCTCTTGACCAGTAGGCTGATGAGCAAGAGCAGCTCTGTTGGGGTGGCCATGGGCAAGTGCTGCTGAGTTGTAGTGCAACTAGTAGAGCATTCCCAGCTCAAACACCAGCTGGATACTGTCCTCCATTATTGTCCAGAGGCAGAAGGAAGGGCATCTCTGTGGCCTCAAAGTTGAGGAAGGACCCCCCAACTACTGGCATAAAGTCATCAGCAGTCAGGCAAGCAGCTTGTTGTTCCTGTTCCACATCCTTAGTCCCAGCATCCAGGAGAACCAGATCTGTGAATTTAGGGACAGGGTCTGGCCCTTCCGGTCATACACTCATAGGATCCAGTTGATCATGAGCTGTGAAGCAACATCAGATGTCCAGGAGCTCTGTGTACCTGTAGTACCAACTCCCTGTGCCATGTCATGGATGCCACTGCTTTCCAGGATGTAGCCATAACTGTACTGATATGGTTTGGCTCTGCATTCCCACAAAAACCTCACCTTGAATTGTAAGAATCCCCACATGTCAAGGGCAGAACCAAGTGGAGATAACTGAATTATGGGAGCAGTTTTCTGCTATGCTGTTCTAGTGACAGTGAGTTCTCACAAGATCCGATGGTTTTATAAAGGGCTTCCTCCTTCACTATGCACTCATTCTCTCTCCTGTAGCCCTGTGAAGAGGTGCCTTCTGTCATTATTGTAAGTTTCATGAGGCCTCCCAGACCAAGTGAATCTGTGAGTCAATTAAACCTCTTACCTTTATAAATTACCCAGTCTTGGGCAGTTCTTTATAGTAGCATGAGAATGGTCTAATACATTAAATTGGTGCCAGGATAGTGGGGCACTGCTAGAAAGATACCCAAAAATGTGGGAAAAACTTTGGAACTGGGTCACAGGTACAGGTCGGAACAGTTTGGAGGGCTCAAAAGGATACAGGAAGATGTGGGAATGTTTGGAACTTCCTACAGTCTTGTTGAATACTTTTGGCCAAAATGCCAATAATATGGACAATGAAGCCCAGGCTGAGGTGGTCTCAGATGGAGATTAGGAATTTCTTGGAAACTGGAGCAAAGGTAACTCTTGCTTTGCTTTAGCAAACAGGCTAGTGGCTTTTTGCCCCTACTCTAAAGATCTGTGGAACTTTGAACTTGAGACAGATAATTTGGTGTGTCTGATGAAAGAAATTTCCAAGCAGCAAAGCTTCAAGAGGAAGCAGAGCATAAATGTTTGGAAAATCTGCTGTCTGACCATGAGAGAGAAAAGAAGAACCTATTTTCTGGGGAGAAATTCAAGCTGTCTGCAGAAATTTGCATAAGTAATGAGGAGCTGAATGTTAATCACCAAAACACTGAGGAATATGTCTCGAGGGCATGTCAGAGACCTTCCCAGCAACTCCTTCCATCACAGGCCACATTAGTCCATTTCACACTGCTGATAAAGACATACCCGACACTGGGAAGAAAAAGAGTTTTAATTGGGCTTACAGTTCCACATGCCTGGGGAGACCTCAGAATCATGGCAGAATCAAAAGGCACTTCTTCCATAGCAGCAGCAAGAGAAGATGAGGAAGAAGCAAAAGTGGAGACCCCCGATAAACCCATTAGATCTCCTGAGGCTTATTCACTATCACGAGACTAGCATGGAAAAGAATGGCCCCCATGATTCAGTTACCTCCCTCTGGGTCCCTCCCACAACACGTGGGCATTCTGGGAGACACACAATTCAAGTTGATATTTGGTGGGGACACAGCTAACCATATCACAGGCACTGAGGCCTAGGAGGGAAAAATGATTTCATAGGCTGGGCCTAGGACCCTCTGCTATTTGCAGTCTCCAGACTTGCTGCACTGCATCCTAGCCACCCCAGCTACAGCTCAAAGAGGCCAACATACAGCTCAGGCATTACTTCAGAGAGTGCAAGTCCCAAGCCTTGGCAGCTTCCACATGGTGTTGAGCCTGAGGGTGCACAGAAGTCAAGAATTGGGGTTTGAAAACATTCACCTATTTTTCAGTGGATGTATGGAAACACCTGGAAGTACAGGCAGAAGTTTGCTGCAAGGGAAAAGCCCTCACAGAGAACCTCTGCTAGAGCAGTGCAGAAAGGAAATGTGGGGTTGGAGCCCCTCACAGAGTCCCCAACTGAGGCACTGTCTAATGGAGTGATGAGAAGTGAGCCACCGTCCTCCAGACCTCAGAATGGTAGATCCACTGACAGCTTGCACTGTGTGTCTGTAAAAGCTGCAGATACTCAACACCAGCCCATAAAAGCAGCCAGGAGGTGGTGAGGGGGGCTGTTCCCTGCAAAGCCACAGGGTTGGAGCTGCCCACGGCTGTGGGAGCACACCTCTTGCATCAGCAATGACCTGGATATAAGACATGGAGTCAAAGGAGATCATTTTGTAACTTTAATGTTTAATGACCACTCTATTGGATTTCAGAATTGGATGGAGCCCGTATCCTCTTTGTTTTGGCTGATTTCTCCCATTTGGAACAGGTACATTACCGGTGCCTTTACCCCCATTGTGTCTAGAAAGTAACTAACTTGCTTTTGACTTTACAGACTCATAGGTGGAAGGGACTTGCCTTGTCTCAGATAAGCTATTGGCCTTAGACTTTTGGGGGCTTAATACTTTAGGGGACTGTTGCAAGGGCATGATTGTGTTTTGAAATGTGAGGACATGAGATTTTAGAGGTGCAAAAGGGGGAATGATATGGTTTGGCTCTGTGTCCCCACACAAATCTCACCTTGAATTGTAACAATCCCCACGTGTCAAGGGTGGGACCAGGTGGAGATAATTGGATCTGGGAGCAGTTTCCCCCATTCTGTGCTTGTGATAGTGAGTTTTCATAAGATCTGATGGTTTTATAAGGGGCTTGCTCTTCATTCAGCACTCCTTTTCTCTCCTGAAGAGGTGCCTTCCACCAGGATTCTAAGTTTCCTGAGGCATTCCCAGCCATGTGGAACTGTGAGTAAATTAAACCTCTGGCCTTTATACATTTACCAGTCTCCGGCAGTTCTTTATAGTGGTGTGAGGACAGACTAACACACATACCAAGGCAGGGAACAAGGGAGCCTGGAAGGGCATTGCTACATGATCACTGTGGATAGCCAGGTCTTCCAAATCCTGGAGGAACCACCCTGATTGTGTGCATACATGTATGCAGGTAAGGGGCATGGTGGGAGTGGGTGACACTCTATTGTGAGAATGCATCCACCTAGCCTTTACTTTCTCCAAGCCCTCAAAATCAGCTTCTTTATAATTGTCTTTAGAGTCTCATCTTAAGAAGGAATGCAGTGGAACCCAATGTAATCCAGGCCCTCTCAACTACTTGTTTATACTTATGCACATAACGTATTTTAATGCTTCACTCATGTCATTTGTTAAGCTGGAAAAGTGCTTTTTCTTTGGCATCCTAGGGAACCTCTACTAATATATATGTTCTCTCTTTGTATTCTTATAGCACTCATCACATACTTACTACACTCATTATATAATCTGAAGTTTCTGGCCTAAGTGTTTGCCTTTCCTAGTAGGCTCTAAGAATAGCTATTATGTCTTAAGTATCTTTATATCTCCAATCCTTAGCTCAGTGCTCAGAATATAAATGTTCACAAATTCCTGCAAAATTGTTCATGTGCAAAAATATATATGTATGCAGTCACACATATACAGAGAAGAGAAATGCTCATTCTAAGCAACTGAAATCAATTCCTTTCAAGAAGAGAACTGCCTTTGTGTAGAAAAAAATGCTTTGATAAGCTGTTTTTGAATGCACGGTGTGATATTAAGGGTAGGAAGAAAAAAATGTATAGCTAATTACTTCAACTCTAAAAAAACATGCAGGAAATTCCTTAAGTCTTCAGTAAAGTGTGTCGTCTACTCAAAGCTATGTGTTTGTATTTTGATTGTTGTTTATTCTGTTCTGTGTTAGAGTAAGTCAAATAAAGTAGCAAAACTAAATGTGGTTAGAAGAGGTAAAGCACATGCTAGTATATAAGCTGATTTATAAACTGAATTAACACATTAGTGAAAGATATTTGAAAACAGGTGAGCTTCCCCAGTTCCACCTGTGGTAGACATTGATTTGCTGCTTACTAATTTCATTTTCTCTTCTGCCTGGGCAAATTACTAAACTACAACTGCAAACACTCCCTATATATTTGTTCATGTGACTAAGTTCTATACAAAATATGTAGTTTCCAAACCTGTTTTGTTCAATGGAAACTTCTCTTGGTGACTATATTTTCTACATATTTTTTGCTATGCTAATGTATCAAATATACATTTATTAAACTTTACTAAAATATCTAATTATCCTTCAATATTAAAGAAGATAATATTTTGATCACTTTCTATATATATTGGTTATGGTGGAAAATAATTGCATTAACATCATGTTAATATTATTAAAATTCTACATGGTATATTCTTTGATAGATGAGGATGTATATGAGGCATTAATGACTAATTTTCCCAACATGACACAGAATTCAAACATACTGCTATGACTTCATCCCCAAACTGTTTACTTTAATCTGTGGTATTCATCAGTATTATTACTGTCAACTACCACATTACGCACATCATCGCTGGAATTTTTATTGCCCTCCTAACTTATGCTATATACTCACGATGTGAAAACCTGTATTTTTATCCTAGATATTTCTTGTATATTTCAGACACATATTTCTTTCCTCTAGATATTAGTATATGGAGGAAATTATGGCACCTCTGACTTATCCCAAAACTGAACTAATTTTATACACACTTAAACTTTCCCCTCTTTCTACACTTAAACCTCAGTCAATTGAAAAACCATTTATTTTGACAATTAAGTTATAGACTTGATGAACACTCTGAATTCATTCTTCTGTTTTGCTCCCCATATTCAATAAGTAAGCAAATTTTGTCAATTCTGGCTCTTAGATCCTTCTTAGCATCACTCTGTTATTTTGGTCTTTGTATGGATCAGGGTGACAGTGGGCAACAAATGTTTCTCCCAGTCTCTAAAGTTTGAGAAGTTTAACAAGGGGAAAGGTTTAGGGAAATCAGCAGGAACAATGCAGTACCTCTGGGCTATTGATATTAGAGTAGCTTTTAGCCCGTCTCAGCTTGAAAGATAGAGAGCGGTAACCAGAAACCAGAGAATTATTTGTATAGAGATGGTGCTATTTGTCAAAAGATATAGTCTTTAGAAAGAATAACTGGGAAAGAATAAGGCCAAATAAATAATTACACTCAGCTGACTCCATGCTTATCACCCTGCCTCCTGCCCCTGCGTCCTGTTGGCTGAACCCAGAATCTAATTGGAAACTAAAGAACAACAGAGTGCAGTTGGTTTAGCTCAGCTTTTGAGGCCAAAGATTTGGACACAGAAGAGTGCAGAGTGGATTTGGAGGGGCAAATGGAAGACGTGCCTTTGTTTGGATTGTCATCATCCATTTTCCTAGCTTCTACCCTATCCTCTAATTTGCTTTCCAATTTAAACAAATGTATGATTTCAAAACAGGGAAACTGATTTTTCCTATTCATGGCATTGAATTCTGAATAGAATTCGGGCATCTTCAAAGATAACTAAAAACTTTTGGTAATGTATAAAATACTTCAATATTTGGCCCTTATTTATTGGTTATACACCTCACTCATTGTCTAAAGACTTGATAATTTAAATAGCCACATTTTTATAAATGATATTTCAATACCCTGGTGAGCTCTTTCTTCCTTCAATAACTTGCTCAAAATTTATTTATCAGTGGAACTTACATAGTTTTCTTCAAAAAATAATGCTTATCATTTATACTTCTGTAAATCTTTATACAGGTTAATACTTATCTTACTGTAGTGTAAACATATGTATACATATCTGGGGAAGCTATACTTTTTGTGCCATGGATTTGGAAACACTGTTCATCTTTGTGCAGATATATTTACTACATAACTTTAGAAATATGATGGTTGGATAATACTAGGAAAAGAAAGATTTTGTGGCAATGATGGATGATTCTCTCTCTTTCTAAACACATTAATTTTACTTACAAATTTATGTCTCCCTATTTTATTATTTTCTTTTTATCATCAAATTATGTTATTTGAGATGTAGATACTGATATACATATGATCTGGTTAAGCCTCCTCATTTCGTACTGTGAAGATAAGGTGCTGTGAATGTCAATGTGATGCATCATTTGGTATTTAAATTGAGAGTTAACTCAGTATTTTTGACTGCCTGGTGTGTTCTCCACTACATCTTATTATCTAACTAGATCTCTTTCCTTTTTAGCCCTTCTCTCCTGCGTACGTGTGAGATTTTCCAGTGAAACTCAATAACATTCATAGCCTTTTCTGGACTGAATCAGGGCACAAAATTAACTCCTCAAACATAAGATATTCCCTAAATATTTTATTAAAAGGATTAGGTGACCAAAATATTGGCCAGGTTAAGGCAGAGGAATAACTTGAAAGAATTTAAATTTTAAAAATCTACAGAAAATGAAGATAGAGTGTAACAGAGAACAAATGTTTCCTTATACACTTTATCTGCAAATTTTGCTGTATCATTCATATTCCTGAATATGAGATATAGGTGAGGTAAAGAAGAAGTGAGTGATAAGCATCTTAATGTGATGACATCCATAAAATCTACATGTCACATTTCATCCAAGAGCAGATTTTCTATTTGAATTATGAACTTCTGTAAATAGGAGACAGAAATGGAAAGCCTGGAACATTTATCACTCTGGGCCCTGGCAGATTGAAATGTAATGACTTCAAAAAAAAAAAAGTAAGTTTTAATTAAGTTCTAAACAGAATTATTAGAAAAAGAGAAGATAATTTTTATAAATGTAGTGAATGTAAATATAGATATTGACTTTAATGTTTCCTTAATCTTATGATATGTACAGAAATATATGTAATTATTTTTAGATTATTGTAATCTTGTACAACTGCACAGTGAGCATCCTCTGCAGGTTTTTGGAGCTACATTGAAAGTCAAAATGTTCAAGTGCCCTGACAAAGTTGTGATGATTTATGGGACACGACTCACTTTCAGTACAGTGTAAATAAGCCAGTGCTTTAACCTATATATTTGAAAATATTCAGTACAGATTTTCAATTGCCAAAACATCTCTACGTGCTGTTTCCAAAGTGTTATGTATGTATTTATGCACATCGTGACTTGTTCCAGAAAGGATTAAATGTGACCAAAATACATACACGGCAAAATAAAATCTAACTTGGCAAGGAAGAAAGCGAATGCAATGCTGAGTGATATAGAGAAGCGATTGCTTTGATTGGGGGTAAAAGAAGATGTTGGCTAAATATCTTCTTTTATTTCACTGGGAATCATGTGTATCACATGTATGAAAACAAATAGATTACCAAATGCTAGATTGTAGCTAAAAAAAGTTTAAGTTAACATATTTTATTAGATATACTTGTCATTTCAATTACAAAATGAATTTTCCTGCTTAAAAGAAAATCTAAAGCAGACATATTTGAAGTGATAGTCTGACTCCTGTCTTGTTCTTCACATATTTTGCTGTGCACATACATCTCATTTTTTAAAGTATAAACTTTACTTATAAAGTACATGGACTCATTTTATAAAGTATAAAATATAGAGCAAGAGTCAATATAGATGCTCTTAGTAGACACAGAAGGTCAGATTTCATTTATGTATTCAACACACATTTATTACATATCTATGACACACCAAGATCTCATTTGGACCTCTTGCAAAACAATGATGGAGAGATACCAACACATCCTGCCTTCTGAGAAGTGATGGGTAAATGGGAAAAGCAGACATACATTATTCAGATGCACACAAAACTATACAATTGCACGCTCTGGGTAAATGCCTTGCAGGAGAATTGTGGATATGAATAAAGCTAGGGAACCTCAACTACCTGAAGGATCAGGAAACGTTTCCCTCTTTGCTGTTATCTTGAGTTGAGCTATAATGAATGAACAGATAAACTGGGTAAAGAAGACAGTGGAGAAAGGAACTGTGGAAACATCTGAAAGGGGGAAATGAGTTGCAGGATTGCAAATGTTGTAAAGTGCTCATGTGGAAAGAGATGAGTTAATTTGTAGAAACATAATTGGAAAAAGACGAGTTAATTTAAGGAAACATAAAACATGTCAGTGTGTTTTAAGTGTGAAGGACAGTGTTATGAAAAGGAGTTGACATAGATGTAGCAAAGGACCAAATTGTGCAGCATGAGACAGTGTTGTGGGCGATTTTGGTGTTTCCATCTCCTTTTCTAACTAACCCATTACAGTCTCTTCCCCTTATCCGTGGTGAATATGTTCCAAGACCCCCAGTGGATGCCTAAAATCTTGGATAGCACTAAACGATATGCATATGTACTATGCATGAATTTCTTTTTTATTCTTCACAATTTCACAGATAGACCATTCACACTGTCATACTGTGACAGTTAATCTGATCACAGAGATGGTTACCAAGCAACTCATGGGTGGGGAGCTTTGACAGCATGGATACACTGGACAAAGGGAAGATTCATGTCATCCAGGGTGGGGAAGAGTGTGTCGGTGTAAGATTTCATCAAGCTACTCAGAACAATTTAAAATGCATAAACTATTTACTCTGGAATTTTCCATTTCACATTTTTGGACCATGATTGACCATGGGTAACAAACTACAGAAAGCATAACTGCAGATAAGGGTGTAGTACTGTACAGAACTTCATTTAGATAAGATGTAAAAATGAAACTCTAATCATGTGTAATAACAATTCCAGGGCTTCTTACTGCTTTTCTTTTATTTGATTAAATCCTCACATTAAAGTCTTGGATGTGTCTCAAGTAAGGTAATCACAGTTGTTATTTTTTCAACCATTATTACTCACTGAAATAATGTATTTTTTTATTCTTTCCTTCTGTTAGGTTCAGATGAAATGCTGCTATGTGGTACTAAATTGTTACTCTCTCTACCTGAAGGAAATAATTAATAGAATATAAAATGTTATAAACAACATTTCTCACTTTAATATTTGGAAATATTGTGGAAAGCAAGTTTTACAGTTCTTGGGAACTTTTAGGACCTAACATGGAGTTTATAAATGGAAGCTGCTCTTCAAGATCCCTGTCAAATAAAACTTGTATCTTTCTAAGATTTAAAGGGAAAGTGAGAGACAACAAAACAAAAACCAAGGAAAGGAAAATAAATCAAAATAAACTAACCAGAGAGGAAACAAAACACCACAATTAGAGATAACTATTTTGTTTATTTCTCTATTCTAAAAATTTGTAAATGAAAATAATTTTTCCTTTTCAGTACAAGCTACATTGCCAATTAATCAAAGAGTCTCATGCCTGAGGAAAATTTCTTATTTACAGAAGAATACCAGATAATGAATGTATGCGAATGGCAGGGTTGGGAATAAATGTGTAAACTTTGAGGGGGTAGATCATCCACAGACACTGATATCTTTGGGTAAAGGATTAATGGAGAACCAAATATTCCCATGCTATCTAACTATCATCCTATAGATTATCTGCCTTTTGAGAGGCAAAGCTTTAAAAAAGATGGATCTGCTTCTCACTGCCTTGAACTGATGATTCGTCCTGGCAACATTAGGATAGGAGGACCAGAATTTTGAGCGCTCAGTGATTTGCAATAATATGCAGTGCACAGCTTCACCCATAAGATAAAATTGTCAAAGACATATAAACTATATTGAGTCAAACATCTACACATCAACTGTACTGTTCATTTCAATAAGTCAATGTCATGGAAAAAAAGGAGAGAAAGAATTGGGAGACATAGCAAAAAAATGTAATCTGTAATTCTCGATTGTTTCTTCTTTGAAGGAAGCATGTATACAAATAGGTATGAGAAAAGCTATAAATTAGATAGCAATAGATAATTAGTATTAAGTGCTAAAATATAACTGTGAAATGCAGGAAACCATTCTCATTTTTAGATGTGTGTATTTGAATATATGAGGGTAAAATATCAAGATGTCTATGATTGTATTTAAAATTCCTTAGGAACAATTGATGAAATATATCCAGCAAATATTTGGCAATTATTTGAAATATACCTATATATAGTTTCTATATTGTTTTCTCTGCTTTTCTCTGTTGGAGGTATTTAAAAATTAAATATACAAATACACAAAATTAAACATGTACATGCATGTGTGTATACACAAATATAATCTCCAAAGCATATCAACAGTAAAACTACTTGATATGATGAAAAGAAAGAAAGTAGGAAAGGGAAGGGGAAAGGAGGGAGAGGATGGATGGTGAGTGCTATGATCTGAATGTTTGTGTCCTTCTAAAATTCTTATGTTGAAATCTAATCCCCAATGCGATGGTATTATGAGGTAGAACATTTGAAAGTTGTTTAGATCATGAAGGCAGAGTCGTTGTGAATGGAATTTGTGCCAATTTTTACTTTTTTTTTTTCTAACCATGTGGTCCCCCTCTGTCTCGCATGTTGAAGTGTAGTGGTGTGATCATAGCTCACTGTAACCTTGAACTCCTGGGCTCAAGTAATCCTCCTGCCTCAGCTTCCTGAGTAGCTGTGACTAGAGGTGTGTGCCACCACAGACAGATAATTGTTTGTGTTTTTAATTTTTTTGTACACACAAGGTCTCACTATATTACCCAGGCTGGTCTCAAATCCCTGGTTTCAAGTGAGGCTCCCACCTAGCCACCTAAAGTGCTGGGATTATAGACATGAGCCACCATGCCTGGCTGGATTAACACCCTTATGAAAGAGGCCCCAGAGAGCTGCCTTGTACCTTCCACAATGCAATAACATAGAAAAAAGGTGCCACTTATGAATGAGAAACTGTGCCCTCACCAGATACAGAATTGGCCTGCACTTTGATGTTAGACTTCCCAGCCTCTGAGAAATAAATTTTTGTTGTTTACAGTGAGCCAATCTATAAGATTCTATTGTAACAGCCCAAATGAATTATGAAGGATGGGGAAGGGAGGGTATTAAAGCAGAGGGGAGATCATATGTTTTGGAAAAACTTTACATTGCCTTAAAATATCTAGCTTTATTCATGAGGTTTTCATCTGTAAATGTTAAGTATCTTTGGATTCAAAGTCTGTCCATTACAAAAATGTCCATGCAAATTTCAAATTTGTGCCTATGTTTTGACTATTTCTCAATCCTGTTAAACATTCTCAGTTCCAGTTATTCTCAGAACTTCCAGTTTTCTATTTCTTAACCTGATATTGACCAACATCCAGGTTCTACATGGTACCTGATTCTGCTCTTGTTTGCTTCCATCTGAACATAGAAACTAACTTATTTTGTGCAAAGAGAATAATGGAGAGAAGTAACTTATTCCAATCCAATTATAATATAACTTGAAAACTCAGTTATGAGTTTTCTAGACTTCTGCTGCACAATGGTATAATTTTACACCCACAGGAAATCCATCTTACTGTTTCCCATAAATTGCTATAAGCAGAACTTAGAGGTAATAAAAATAACTAATATTCATAAGTAATTGATATTATTGATGTTAAACTGAGTACATAAAATAAATCATGCCCATTTGACAGATACAGAAACTGAGAATCAGAAGTCAACCAGTTTCTCCAGTTTGCTATAAAGAATCTGAGCTAGTTTTTTATTTCAGCTTTTAATGCTTCCAAAATTAATGCACTTTTCTTCACAACATAGAGTCGTCTTTAAGACAATATTTAGTTTGCAGATGTCAAAATTATAAGTTGTTTTTCATTTGAATAATGACTGCAATATGATTTCCAGGACACACATGAATCCACTGTGAGATACAGCATTTTACCTTTTCTCTGCTATAACCACAAAAGTTGAGAATTGCTATATTTTCAGGCCTTTGTAGGCATCTATCAGCATGTTTCAAGATGCCTGGGAACAAGGGCTGGGGATCCTCTAGGAACAACATTACAAGGACCTATACTAGCTTCAATCAGAGATCTGCAATGAGAGTAATTGCCAATGTAGTCTTCAGTTTACACTGGGGAGCTCCAAGAAGCTTCTGTCAATACCCAGGGCATACTTTAGAAAGCTCTTGTTGCACTGTGCCTGAACTTTGGATTGTGTGCTGACCTTAATTGGCAGCAAGACTGAACACCGAGCTCGTTACTATCTGAATATCACCCTAAGTATTGAGAAAGTCTTACATTTCCTGTATATATAAGTCAGGTGTCAGTAACTGAGGAAATATTCTTGCCTCTATAAATTATTCAAAGGTGTATTTTAAAAATATCTTGGGCATGAAATTCTAAAGTCCTTCTGATTTGGTTTGGCTGTGTCTCCATACTAATCTCATCTTGAATATAATCTCCCATAATCCCCATGTGTCATGGGAGGGACCTAGGAGGAGGTAATTGAATCATGGGGGTGGGTATTTCCCATGCTGCTCTCATGATAGTGAGTAAGTCTCACGAGATCTGATGGTTTTATAAAGGGAGGTTGCCCTAAGCAAACTCTCTTGCCTGCCGCCATATCAAACGTCCCTTTGCGCTTTCTTCATCTTCCTCCATCATTGTGAGGCCTCCCCAGCCATGCGGAACTGTGAGTCCCTTAAACCCCTTTCCTCTATAAATTACCCAGTCTTGGGTATGTCTTTATTAGTAGTATAAGAACAGACGAATACACCTTCTTACCTTCTATTATTTATTTTTCCAATTTGTGTGAGTCCCATTTCTAATAGTAGGCTCAGAACATTGAGCCTCATATCCATAAGGATTTTTGTTCCTTTGTTTTGCTCCCTATACCTTTCCATACTATGCTGCTTTTTGGGTGAAAAAAAGTCATGTACTTTCCAGAAAACTCAGCAGAATTGTTTTAAAAAGAGGCACAATTCTGTGATAACTTACCTGAGCCAATTGCCAAGACCACACAGCAAGTTCTATTACTTTGAACCAAAAGGAGGTCAGTTACTGCTGATTTTGTAGTAAACACTGACTAGGGTCCCGACTATATGGGCATCTGGCTTTTTCATTTAACTTTTATGATATTGTCTCTGAATTCTGAATACATATTTCTGGTTATAATTCTGTCCAACTTGTACTACCTGAGTGCAATTCTTTTGTTGGTCTTTTGAAATATTTTCTAAATCTATTCTTTTATGATAACACATAAAATTCATTTGCCTTCTCTAAAAATATCAAAATGGTGACCTGTTTTCTATAATTCTCATTAAAAGCTGAGCTTCCATTCTCCTTCTGAATGAGGCTTCTCTTGATACATTGAGCCTTACTGCAAATTTAATTTCATATTTTCTAAACAAAATATGTCTCCACTGTTTACAAGTACTATGCTTCCCTCAGCAAATGTGTACAGGATTGCTTTATCAACATTGTAAATTCATCCTTGCTTGTATTGTGGCATGCTCTATAAATAGGAAAGCAATCTCAGAAACTCAATGCGAATTAAAATTATTATTTTTTTGCTTTATTGTTTACATTCAAAATGAAAAAAATCTTTTTCATATAATCATTTCTCAATATAGATATTTAATGTCTTTAAGTGGAGAGAGCTCACTAAATTATCATTTTACCCCCAATAATATTTTAAAATTTTGTCAATATCTTGGTAAATGAAAAAGCCAGTTTTTGTTTATGTTTTGTTTGTTTTTGCTTTTAATTATAGTTAAGTTTAGGAAAATGAAATCAATGTATATTGTCAGAATGAAAGTCACAAATAAGCGTTTTCATTTCATCAGTATGGAAGACTGGATACCCCAAATGGCCACTCCACATGAAGCTAAATATTAAATACTGAAATATAAGAAATGATTCTTAAATGTATGCTGAGGTTACTAATGACAGATTTGTGACGAAGAATTGTAGTAAGAAAAATAATGAGGGGAAAATAAAGAGACTTGTAATATAATGATTAAAATTTTAATTTATTAGAAAGATACAACAGTTCTAAATGTGTGTGCCGTTAATCATAGTTTAAAAATAAGGTGACTCACAAACAAAACACTACACATGGAAAATAAGTATATTATATGGAAGCGATTAGTGCACTCTCTCAGCAATTGTTTGATCAAAAATACCATTAAAAAATAAAGATATAGAAAACAGAAAAAGCAAAAATTAAGAACTTGATGTACTTATAGTTTATAAATTTCATTCTTCCTTATATATTTCATTCTATTTTAGGATTTAACATCCTATATATGTCCAGTAGATAATGCATGAAAT
Organism: Colobus angolensis palliatus; assembly: GCF_000951035.1. NCBI lineage: Eukaryota > Metazoa > Chordata > Mammalia > Primates > Cercopithecidae > Colobus > Colobus angolensis. The sequence continues at coordinate 8,486,017 of NW_012113919.1, read as the reverse complement.
CAAAAATAAATCATCAAATACTTGGCTGCGTGTGGCACAGAATTAGCGTCACATAGACCACATTACTTAACATAATCTAAGGTAGAAAAATATCATTCATTTGGATAGTAAATCAAACAGGTAAAATAAACATCTAAACACCTATTGTGAAAAGAAAACATTATAATGGATATTCCAAAATATTTAAAGGTGATAAAATTTGTAAAACCATAAAAGTTTTAGATGTGGCAAATGAAATGCATTCATTTCTTTGCTGCCGTAAAAAATTACCATGAACTTAGCATTCACCAACAGAAATGCATTCTAGATTTCTGGAGATCAGAATTCTGAAATTGACCTTAACAAAATTAAAGTATTTGCAGCGCTGCACTTATTCTAGAGGTTTGAAGACATCTTTTTCCTTGACTTTGACAGTTTCTAGAGGCCACCTGTATTACTTGGCTTATAGCCTCTTCGTTCACCTTCAAAGCCAGCAGCACAGCATTACCAATTTCTCCTAGGCCCTATTTATTTCACTCACAGCACCCTTGTGCTTAGACTGGGTCAACCAGGAGATTCTGAAAGATCTTCCCAGCTCAAGTTCGGTAAGCTTATCAGTCACACCTGTGAAGTTCTTTTTCTGTTAAGACTGTATTCACAGGTAGTAGGCATTCACAGGATATGCACATATTTTGGGTGCTCTTGTTTTGCCTAGCAAGAACAATATTCAAGGGACTATTAAACTTATAAATGCCTTATATTAGAAGGTAAAGACAGGTGGCGCCAAGATGGCCAAATACGAACAGCTCCAGCCTACAGCTCCCAGCATGTGTGACACAGAAGATGGGTGATTTCTGCATTTCCAACTGAGGTACTGGATTCATCTCACTGGGGCATGTCAGGCAATGGGTGCAGGAGAGTGGGTGCAGCCCAACAAGTGAGAGCCGAAGCAGGGTGAAGCATCGCCTCACCCAGGAAGCTCAAGGGGGAAGGGAATTCCCTTTCCTAGCCAAGGGAAACTGTGACACACAACATCTGGAAAATCAGGTCACTCCCACCCTAATACTGCGCTTTACCAAGGGTCTTAGCAAACAGCACAGCAGGAGATTATATTCGGTGCCTGTCTCCGAGGGTCCCACGCCCACGGAGCCTCCCTCATTGCTAGCAGAGCAGTCTGAGATCTAAATGCAAGGCAGCAGTGAGGCTGGGGGAAGGGCGCCCGCCATTGCTGAGGCTTGAGTAGGTAAACAAAGCAGCTGGGAAGCTCGAACTGGGTGGAGCCCACCACAGCTCAAGGAGGCCTGCCTGCCTCTGTAGACTCTACCTCTGGGGACAGGGCATAGCCAAACAAAAGGCAGCAGAAACCTCTGCAGATGTAAATGTCCCTGTCTGACAGCTTTGAAGAGAGTAGTGGTTCTCCCAGCATGGAGTTTCAGATCTGAAAACAGACAGACTGCCTGCTTAAGTGGGTCCCTGACCCCTGAGTAGCCTAACTGGGAAACATCCCCCACTAGGGGCAGAATGACACCTCACACCTCACACAGACGGGTACACCTTGAGAGGAAGTTTCCAGAGGAACAATCAGACAGCATCATTTGCTGTTCAGCAATATTCATTCTTCTGCAGCCTCTGCTGCTGATACCCAGGCAAACAGGGTCTGGAGTGGACCTAGAGCAAATTCCAACAGACCTGCAGCTGAGAGTCCTGACTGTTAGAAGTAAAACTAACAAACAGAAAGGACATCCACACCAAAACCCCATCTGTACGTCACCATCATCAAAGACCAAAGGTAGATAAAACCACAAAGATGGGGGAAAAGTAGTGCATAAAAGCTGAAAATTCTAAAAATCAGAGCGCCTACCCCTCCAAAGGAATGCAGCTCCTCGCCAGCAACAGAACAAAGCTGGATGGAGAATGACTTTGACGAGCTGAGAGAAGAAGGCTTCAGATGATCAAAGTTCTCCAAGTTAAAGGAGGAAGCCAGCGCAAAGAAACTAAAAACTTTGAAAAACGATTTGACGAATGGCTAACTAGAACAACCAATGTAGAGAAGTCCTTAAACAACCTGATAGAGATGAAAACCATAACATGAGAACTATGTAACAAATGCACAAGCTTCAGTAACCAACTCGATCAGCTGGAAGAAAGGGTATCAGTGATTGAAGATCAAATGAATGAAATGAAGCCAGAAGAGAAGTTTAGAGAAAAAATAGTAAAAATAAATGAACAAAGCCTCCAAGAAATATGGGACTATGTGAAAAGACCAAATGTACATCTTATTGGTGTACCTGAAAGGGATGGGGAGAATGGAACCAAGTTGGAAAACACTCTGCAGGATATTATCCAGGAGAATTTCCCCAAACTAGTAAGGCAGGCCAACATGCAAATTCAGGAAATACAGAGAATGCTACAAAGATATTCCTCAAGAAGAGCAACTCCAAGACACATAATTGTCAGATTCACCAAAGTTGAAATGAAGGAAAAAATGTTAAGGGAAGCCAGAGGGAAAGGTTGGATTACACACAAAGGGAAGCCCATCAGTCTATCATGGGATCTCTTAGCAGAAACTCTACAAGCCAGAGAGAGTGGGGGCCAATATTCAACATTGTTAAAGAAAAGAATTTCAACCCAGAACTTCATATCCAGTCAAACTAAGTTTCATAAGTGAAGGAGAAATAAAATCCTTTACAGACAAGCAAATGCTGAGACATTTTGTCACCACCAGGCCTGCCCTACAAGAGCTCCTGAAGGAAGCACTAAACACGGAAAGGAACAACCGGTACCAGCCACTGCAAAAGCATGTCAAAATGTAAAGACCATCGATACTAGGAAGAAACCGCATCAACTAACAAGCAAAATACTCAGCTAACGTCATGATGACAGGATCAAGTTCACACATAACAATATTAACCTTAAATGTAAATGAGCTAATTGCTCCAATTAAAAGACACAGACTGGCAAATTGGATAAAGAGTGAAGACCCATCAGTTTGCTGTATTCAGGAGACATATCTCACATGCAGAGACATACATAGGCTCAAAATAAAGGGATGGAGGAAGATCTACCAAGCAAATGGAAAACAAAAAAAGGCAGGGGTTGCAATCCCAGTCTCTGATAAAATAGACTTTAAACCATCAAAGATCAAAAGAGACAAAGAAGGCCATTACATAATGGTAAAGGGATCAATTCAACAAGAAGAGAGAACTCTCCTAAATATATATGCACCCAATACAGGAGCACACAGATTCATAAAGCAAGTCCTTAGAGACTTACAAAGAGACTTAGACTCACACACAATAATAATGGGAGACTTTAACACCCCACTGTCAACAATAGACAGATCAACGAGACAGAAAATTAACAAGGATATCCAGGAATTGAACTCAGCTCTACACCAAGTGGACTTAATAGACATCTACAGAACTCTCCACCCCAAATCAACAGAATATACATTCTTCTCAGCACCACATCACACTTATTCCAAAATTGACCACATAATTGGAAGTAAAGCACTCCTCAGCAAATGTAAAAGAACAGAAATTATAACAAACTGTCTCTCAGACCACAGTGCAATCAAACTAGAACTCAGGACTAAGAAACTCAATCAAAACCGCTCAACTACATGGAAACTGAACAACCTGCTCCTGAAAGACTACTGGGTACATAACGAAATGAAGGCAGAAATAAAGATGTTCTTTGAAACCAATGAGAACAAATATACAACATACCAAAATCTCTGGGACACATTTAAAGCAATGTATAGAGGGAAATTTATAGCACTAAATGCCCACAAGAGAAAGCAGGGAAGATCTAAAATTGATACCCTAACATCACAATTAAAAGAACTAAAGAAGCAAGAGCAAACACATTCAAAAGCTAGCAGAAGGCAAGAAATAACTAAGATCAGAGCAGAACTGAAGGAGATAGAAACACAAAGAACCCTTCTAAAAATCAATGAATCCGGGAGCTGGTTTTTTGAAAAGATCAACAAAATTGATAATCTCTAACAAGACTAATAAAGAAGAAAAGAAAGAAGAATCAAATAGACACAACAAAAAATGATAAAGGGGATATCACCAATGATCCCATAGAAATACAAACTACCATCAGAGAATACTATAAACACCTATATGCAAATAAACTACAAAATCTAGAAGAAATGGATAAATTCCTGGACACATACAAGCTCCCAAGACTAAACCAGGAAGAAGTTAATCCTTGAATAGAGCAATAACGGGCTCTGAAACTGAGGCAATAATTAGTAGCCTAACAACCAAAAAAAGTCCAGGACCAGACGGATTCACAGCCAAATTCTACCAGAGGTACAAGAAGGAGCTGGTACCATTCCTTCTGAAATTATTCCAATCAATAGAAAAAGACAGAATCCTCCCTAACTCATTTTATGACACCAACATCATCCCGATACCAAAGCCTGGCAGAGACACAACAAAAAAAAGAGAATTTTCGACCAATATCCCTGATGAACATTGATGCAAAAATCCTCAATAAAATACTGGCAAACTGAATCCAGCAGTATATTGAAAAGTATATCCACCATGATCAAGTGGGCTTAATTCCTGGGATGCATGGCTGGTTCAACATTTGCAAATCAATAAATGTAATCCAGCATATAAACAGAACCAAAGACAA